>NC_049979.1:25106872-25112533 GCF_000003815.2 Branchiostoma floridae
GTGTAGCATTTAGCACAGCTATATCACTTGCGCGTAGATAGTGTTTATAATGAGAAACTATTATTCACGTGTGTTTTTGTTAGTGCTTTGGAAATGTTCCAGCACAAGAAAGAAAACACTGTGACAAATTGAAAACATATAGCTGACGTATTCCGTACCATAGACGGTGTTGATTTATACGTTCGCAGTAGCACTGTTTTTATGCCACCTCAGCTGCAAAAATTGTCTTTTTCATTTCAACGTCATGTTTGCACCGAACAATATAGTATCGACTTTCGAGGTATAACATCTTACGGTACGGTAATAAGGTGCCATATAGGTACCAGGTAACACACCATATACATTACTCCCCAGGTGCAGTATAGTGCCAGGTAGCGCACCTGTAATATGTAGTAACCAGCTGCTTGGGGGGGGGGGGGCGAAAACGCTAAAGGGGGGCGAAAACGCTAGTGATCTCGCCCCCCCGGGGGGGGGGGGCGAAATCCCCGGGGGGGCGAGATCCCTGTCACACCGGACTGAAAATGAACCTTGGACTTGGTAAAGCTAAGTGTTAGGGCACAACCCACCGTACGTCGTTTTTGTCCGTTGGTTTTTTTGGGAGGCCACGTCCGCAAAGTTTTTCTGAAACGTGGGGAACGATTGGCAAAAGTAGGAAGGGAATACGTCAACTCACGTCACTCGCACGGTTGCACAAGGTAATAAGTATGTGGTCTGCATGCCGTGAGCGGTTGCGTGCATCGTTCGTTGCGCCGCCGCAAGTGGTAAGTTGAGTTGTACGTGTTCTACAACGTACGATCGATCTCTGTGTGATTGCCACGTTACCGTATGTAGGCCGCATGTACGTGCTGCGTACTACGTACGGTTTCCTTACTCACTCCATTTGCTGTACGGGGCACGCGCGTCACCCGTACTGGCTCGCAAGGGTGTGAATCCGCAACCCCACGAACGCAGAGAAAGTGCACTTAGCGTGCTACGGCGAGTCTACGTGCTCCCAAATCCGTCGGATTCCGTTCGATTTCGTACGGAAGCGGTACTTACCAATTAGGCCATGTTGATTTGATTATATGGATGACATCCTCTGGGAACTCCAAAAATGATGCGAGCGAGCGAATAAAAAAAAAGTTTTGCAAAAAAAAAAGTTGCCTTCAGTATGAAATCAAAGTGGCCAGGAAGGTTGAACATAGTACTAAACACACATAGTATATGGTATACCAACAGTTAGGTGTAGGGACCAGTACATCATACGGGTGCAAAACATTTTTTTTCTTCTTGGACCAATCCGACAAAAAAAAACAGACGTGCAAAAAAAAAAATCAGAGGAACAGGTTTCGCCAATTACACACTATGTCGGCGGGCATTTGGGGTCTTACCGGGGACCAAGAAGACAACAAAAGCGAAGTCAAGTAGAGTTTATAGTCAATTGTACCACGTTTCTACAGTCAAAGGTACAGAGACAGTTAGCCTTTATTACATGGAGATGGGATTTTAAAAAGCCAGTGGGAGTCCAATAATCCAGCAAACAGATTCCTTTGTAGCAAAATTTACCAATTACCATTGGTTTGAGTATTGCCAGTTCTCAAGTTTCCACAGTCTGGACCTGAACGGGACCTGTACCTGCATTTTCTGTACTGATACCTCCCCCTACCAACAATAGATTTTTTTCTGTCCTTTCACATCTTATTCTTTGACTTTAGATCTATTTTGGCATTCTATGGCATTAGTTATCTGTTTTCTGATACTTTTTTTTTCAATATACGGCATATATGTGGGACCGCGTGGCGCTATTTTCAGGACGTTTGACTCAGGTCCAGAAGGTCCTAAATTCAAACCCCGACGTGTCACCGATCTTGTGCCCTTGGGAAAGGCACTTTACACGACTTTCCTATATAGGCTACAAAAGTCTTCAGCAAATTGAAGTTGGTAGCCTCAAAAACGGAAGAAAAATATGTGCTCATTTTACAGCTGCTTTGCACAATTTATTGTGTGGTCGAAAACTTTTTTTTTTTGGAAACGGCCGAAAATTGGTGCGAGCGCGGATGTCATCCATATAATCAAATCAACATGGCCTTACGGATCTCAAAAGATTGCCCACGTTTTTGCACGTAGACAGCACGCACATGCGCAGTTGCACGTACGGCGGGCTGTGTGGGGAAGGACCTCTACCTAAATAACGATGTGTTCAAAGTATGCAAGCCTTAGCAAGTGTAGCATTTTCTTATAGATATGTAAATGAGACCCTTAGTTGTATGACTTACGTCCGCATGTTCAATTTAAAGTACATGTTGCTGCCAAATGTCGCAAGAATGGAATTTTCGTCATTTGACACTTTAATAACAATTTCTCATTAATTACGTAAATTAGATAGCAATTTGCATAATTAATTATTATTCATATTTTGGTTAATTTGCATAATTAATGAGCACAGTTTATTAAGTCGCCACCGGTTTGCATTGCCCTTATTTATGGAAGGCACCTACCAGCGCTACCTCTCGGTTTATTGCAGAAACGCAGGCTCCCGAAATGTACCCTGGGAATCCTGACGTCATCAACCAGTCGGCCGAGATGGCAAGATGGCGGGTAGGTCTGTATTTGCCCGTTCACTGCAGCCTGGATTTTCTTGCAAATCTTCTCTCAATACACATGAAACTCATCCAATTTATGTTTCATTTTACAGAGAATGAGCAAAAGTATTACTGCAATTACTGCCAGGTGGACATAACGACGTTACGGGTGAAATGTGCAGTCTGCAATGACTTCGACCTTTGTTTGGAGGTAAGGCTTGGCTGGCTCATCAACGCTAACCATCGCTCACGTTAAATGGTTTCGCCCGATGATGGGTGGGATGCGAATTCAGAAGTCATTTCTAACCTTCGTGTTTGTTGTTCTGTATATGTATTGCTGCATATTGTGCTGTACATAAGTTTACAAATTAGATCGTGGGGTGTTTGCCCTAAAATGGGTATAGACAAATTATCATGCTTTTGTGCATTATTTTGGTGACTAAGTTGGACCTCCCTGTAATGATAATGGACTGTCTCAGTAATATATGCACGAGGACACAGCTGTTATGGTGAGGGACAGGTGATTGCCATTCACCACCAACAATGAAAAAAATATTGTATTTTAGCCCAGGACACAAAGGAGCTATAGGAAATTAGTGGGGGTGGAGATTTGACTTGATAACAAGTGGCTGAATTCACAAGAAATGAAAAATATTGTGTGGTTAATAATATTAAATATTGTAGAAATTCAGAGGGGCGAGTAAGAACAGAAAGAAACAACACCCCGACTCCCGGGATTCGAACCCGCGCCAAACCCGGGCAGCCGGATCACAAATCGAACGTGCAAACCGTTCGGCCATAAAGGCTTAAGCCGTTGGGCGTCTTCGGTTTAGCAGTCCTTGAACACCACTGTTACACTACTCCCCCTTTTCTTTTCAAGATTCGTCCTCGAATCTCCAAGATCGACATCCCTGTGTGGCACATACTAGCCTGTTACTCACAGGGCCGGTGTGGGAACCATTGTAGAAATTCAGAGGGGCGAGTAAGAACAGAAAGAAACAACACCCCGACTCCCGGGATTCGAACCCGCGCCAAACCCGGGCAGCCGGATCACAAATCGAACGTGCAAACCGTTCGGCCATAAAGGCTTAAGCCGTTAGGCGTCTTCGGTTTAGCAGTCCTTGAACACCACTGTTACAATATGTCCTGAATTCATAATCATGTTTACCTTCATGGAAGGTAAACGTAACATAAGGTTACCAGTTTACGTGCAGGACCAGTTTACGGTCACTTATTGGCAGGTGCAAACTTCGAGGTGAATTGTGAAAAAGAAAATTCTCTTGAGCAGGAAAGAAGTAAGATTGTAAGATCATCTGTGTGCCTGTGTCTTATTTATCATATAGGAAAGAAGTAAGACTATATCATCTGTGTGCCTGTGTCTTATTACCTCCATGAAATGTCATGGAATGGAGGTTATATTTTCTGTTATGTGTCTCTGTCTGTGTAGATGATTACTCAAGAACGGCAGGATGGATTGGTTTCATACTTGTTGTGTTGGTGGGGTGTGATGAAAGCTCGAATCAATGAGATTTTGGGAGCCGTATCTGTCGTTATAATTGATGTAATAATATCAGAAATCACCCCTATATTTGAGATATATTGGTACAGGCATCGTGCTTTATGTGTTTGTTAATGGGCTTAGCTCCAAGCAGATGGTGAGGTGACAGCTGTTAGCAGACGGGGTTGGCGCCAAGTATTAATCTTACAGTTGGTGTAGGGCTGTCAGAGGAAAGTGTGCATCTCGTTTTTGTACCGTGTGAACAGCTTATGTTATGACATATTGGTGGAAAATCAAATCACCATCTGACTAAAGTTGGCCACATCCCTTCTTCTTTCTGAGTTTCCCAACTTCCTCCCACCACACCGCTCTGAGGCACATAGTCAAACCTCAATAATGCTGACAACCTTAGACATTTTAAATGCCAAACATCAAGCTTAAGGAACACCACGCTACCATATTCCGTCGACCTCTTAAACGCACATTACACAATTAAGTGTCACATTTTGATAATTACTAATCAGATGGACATCCTCTGTGTCATTAAATAAATACACCACTACTTTCCCATAACATTTATATTATATAACCATTACTCTCAAATATAACCGACTATAAACATACATACCATCCACAAAAAAGCAATAAATATTTCATGGAGGTATGAGGTCCCCGAACTCTAGTTAATTTATCATATAGGAAAGAAGTAAGACTATATCATCTGTGTGCCTGTGTCTTATTAATTTAGCATATAGGAAAGAAGTAAGACTATATCATCTGTGTGCCTGTGTCTTATTTATCATATAGGAAAGAAGTAAGACTGTATCATCTGTGTGCCTGTGTCTTATTTATCATATAGGAAAGAAGTAAGACTGTATCATTTGTGTGCCTGTGTCTTATTAATTTAGCATATAGGAAAGAAGTAAGACTATATCATCTGTGTGCCTGTGTCTTATTTATCATATAGGAAAGAAGTAAGACTGTATCATCTGTGTGCCTGTGTCTTATTTATCATATAGCTTTGCATCCAGCAAAGCACATTTCAGATGTCCGACAACAATTTACATTTACGCTTGAGTTCGCATAACACTGTTACAGATGGCCAGGTTCTAATTGTAATTCTCGACGGCTATTTTCGTCCCCTCTTTTAAAATATTACAAAATCTTTATCAATTGCAACATCAATTTAAACTAAACTTGGAGGCCTTATTTCAAGAAAGCATGGTGATTTTATGTATGTCGCCCAAAGGAACTCTTATATTTATAAGCTGCATATAAACAAGTGACTGTCCTCGCCGAGTGGGTAGTTTTCGAACGCCATGTTGCATCACGTGACTTGCCTGTTGAAGCTTGGTGCACTGAAAGGCGAGAAATAGTCGCAAGGGGTGCTGTTTGGGGCTAATTTATGTGGGGAGGGCACGGGGTGAGGAAGCCATATGTATACTGAACGCGTTTCAAGGCCAGTACAAGTGATAACAACATCCAAATGCATTGGCATTATTGTGAGTAGCATTGTGCAAGTTGTGGAACAGCATGGCGCTCTTAGTGGCGTTCTGTTAGGGCAGAGATGACTTATCTGTACGTTTAGCGGTAATGCAAAGT
>NC_049979.1:25113573-25145639 GCF_000003815.2 Branchiostoma floridae
AATTGACATTTCCATTCTGCCCTCAGTGTTTCTCAAGTGGTGCTGAACTGGGCAACCATACAAGAGACCATGATTACCACATTGTGGTAAGTACATTTATCATATTAAGTAAGGAGTCTTTTATATTCATCTCCATAAAAAGAGGTGCTGTTTTTAGTTTGTCTTAAGTTACCGTTTGTGTTTCAGCAATTCTTTCTATATTTTACACCGAGCATTTCTCAGGGCAAACTAAATTTAAAAAACTAGAAAGGCCAACATTTGCTTGAGAGCAACTACAGCATATGTCAGCCATCTCCCTCCCCATGTAACAATAGACGGTTTCAAAATATTCGTCATCATCGGTCGGCTGCGGCGCAGACGACTAAGTTTGAAAATCACCCATGTGCAAAAATGGAACGCTTCTGCTTAAAATGACTTATAACTACTAATCACACTTTTGAGCAAAACTGAATTGTACAAAACCCCCTTCAAGAATAGACTCTTCCAGTGCACCCCATGTAGAAAGGTAAAATAGACCACTCCAAAAACACTTCCATGTGCAAAATCAAAATGGACTTTCGAATCATCAGCCGTCCAAAACCATATCTGACAAAAATCCCCCCTCTGTGCAAGAATCGACTCTTCCTGTTATACCCCTATGTAAAATGGAGCGATCCAAAAATACAAGATAGGACATCGACATAATCACCAAAGTCCACAAAATGAATTTAAAAGAATACCCCCTTTGTGGAAGAATGGAATCTTCCAGCATACCCTGTTTAAAATTGCACAATTAGTCCATGGGCCAGCACCCGAAATTTCACATATCGGTACCCTCCGGGATGGCAAATTCTCCTTGTTATTTTTGAATAGTAGAAGGCCAGTGGCATATATTTTGACGTGATAGCCATTCTGGTATGGTAGCTTTCTACCGGCTATCAGCCTTCAAACCTATCGCCACCTAATGGATGATCTGGAAATTTCGTGCCCCTACAAGGGGTAGGGGCAAAAAATTAAACATCAGTATTTTTCAATGAAAATTCACAGGCTGGTAGAACCTGTTAAGAGGATCACAAAAATATCTTTTGATTTTCGGTTTTGTGATTCAACACAAAATTATGACCGCCTAAAATCAGATTTTTGACGATTTTCTGGTGAAAATAGCATGGAGAATTTGCCACCTCGGAGGTACCGATTTTTTCTCTGGCCCATGGACTAAATACTAGTAGACAAGTCCAGAAATACTCTCACAGTACATGGCCTTTTGTATAATAAGCAACCCAGTCCAAAACTGAATTTTGAAAAAGTCCCCTGTGCATGAATGGACTCTTCCAGATAACACCAGGCTTGCTTATTGGTTGCCGAATCCACCTTATGTGCAGTCTTCAGGTGGGGGTCAACTTCCATTCAACAAACAGAATTCGGAATCATCACCCATGTCCAAAACTGAATTTAAAAAAAAACAACCTATATGCAAGAATGGACTCCCAGTAGTAGTCTTATGTCAAGTGGATCAGTGCAAAAACACTTCCGCTAAAGGAAAAATTTAATACCAGGGCACATGTACAGGGGCCCAAAATATATATGTTTGGTCTACAAATGACCAAAGGTAGTTGAAAAATGAACAAGTTGAAGCCATTTGAAGATTTGACAGGAGAAGAGACCGAGAAAAAACAATATATTGCAAATCCATACTGTAGTATGGATTGCAATATACTGTAAATGCAGAAATGTTTGCGGTGGATTATTGTTCGCGGTTTTCGCGGTGACCACTGGGAACTTAAAACCACCGCGAACATTTTTCTATTACGGTATTAGACTGCTGTCGATGGTGCTACCGCGAACTTAAATCCACTGCAAAAAGTCCCTTTTCCCGCTACCGCAAAATTAAATCCCTGCAAACTTAAATGCATTTACAGTAACTAGAAAGGCCGACATTTGCTCTGGAGCAAATAGAGCATAATGCAATCCATCTTTATCCCTATGCAAAAATGTACAGTTTTATATCAACCTTTTGCTGGAGTTGACCTGTCCCACAACATCATCCTGCTCCAAACTTTATTTTACCCCCCATACAAGAATGGACTCTTCCAGAACACCCCTATCTATGAAAAATGGATTGGTCTATGTGATCCATTTCCATTTCTACAGCTAGTGCTAAAGCTACCCCAATACCAAATTTTACTAAGCCATTTTTGACTAAGAATGTGTATTTTTTGCCCTTGTATAGAAAACTAATGACCTGAAACTTAGTACAGAGGTGCATTGGACATATGCTCACAGAACCGCGTCAACATTTTTTTCTTAGATTACTTAAAATGAGTTATTTTGTGATTTTAAGCTAATTGACTCATTTACATTAACCGTGTCTTAGCTTCGTTTCCCATTGAAATCCAAAATTGTTTTTAGCTTGACTTTGCCCTACCTTTGTTTGCTATTGGAATCAAAATTGTCATCGTCTTGACTTGTCTTACCATGTCTCCGATTTGACATCTAAAATTGTCTTCATTCATAGTTAGGGTATAAAAGATCAGTTTCTTGCAGATCACTTCAGTGTCACTGACGAAGGATAGTGGATACAACTTTTTGGCGTATCTTACTACCTGGATGTCTAACCTATATCGACGTAAATGGAAGTCCATTTTGTGTCCCCTCAGGACCAGGGGAACTTCTCCCTGTGTGAGTCGGAGTGGACAGCTCTGGAGGAACTTGCAGTGCTGGAGGGGATTGAGCAGTATGGTTATGGGAACTGGTGAGTCTCGCTTGCACCTGTCATTCATCTCAAGGCAGATCAATATAGAATACAACATGGTGTATTCCGTATCACCCGAGGTCCCGGCCCGACCGCGGGTCGGATCCCCCGACGGCCGCGGCTGGGGTATTTATGTCATACCCACCTGGGCTGGGGTATTTATGTCATACCCACCTGGGCTGGGGTATTTATGTCATACCCACCTGGGCTGGGGTATTTATGTCATACCCACCTGGGCTGGGGTATTTATGTCATACCCACCTGGGCTGGGGTATTTATGTCATACCCACCTGGGCTGGGGTATTTATGTCATACCCACCTGGGCTGGGGTATTTATGTCATACCCACCTGTGAAAACCCATGTTTTGATGCAAAATGCGCCAGAAGTTGAACAAGTTTGCTGCCCTCGATTAAAAGTGTTCCAACAGTAATGTTCCAAAGTCCGAATCAGGTATTTGAATTGTCAACCGTGCCGCAGTCGGCCCGCTCTAAATAGTTTGATTCATTGGAATGGAGCCCGTATGATACAACTTAGAGCCCAGCAATTATAATTTTTTCAAAAAAAAATCAATATGGAAATTTGAATACATTTGAACTCCTTCAAATACTTTGGAAACATTTTGAAAGAGATGGCACAAAAACCTCTTAATTTACAATAATTTTCAGACATCTGCAGGATTCTTTCACTTTTAGAAATATTTACAAAAAATGTTAAACCTTGCCAAATGGTAGAATTAGCTTATTGCCCCAATATAACACCCAACCATACTTTGCAAGGATGTGTTACATGTAATTGCTTTCTTCCCAGTCCACTATTACAAAAATTGGTAGAAAATGGTAAATAATGGCAAAATGCTGTTACCATTATTTACAATCTGTTAGAAGTATTCTGTTCCACATTTTGAATATTTCAAAGGCTTTACACAACCAGGAAAACATTTTAGAAAGTTGAAATATTATTCAAAATAATTTCAAAGTATCAAATATCCTAGACATCTAATTGAAAAGAATTGAAAACATCTGTATATGATGACAATTTGGAATAGACCCTAATCTCTAACTCTACAGCTTGTCAGTTAACCTTTTTGTTTTGTAGGGAGGAGATTGCAGACCACATTGGAAACAGAACATCCCAAGGTAAAGTGAAGATCCAAACACACATATGCAACTAGAAAGACCCACATTTGCTCGTGAGCAAATACAGCATATCTGAATGGAGTAATGGATGATACAGTGAGAACGCTAGAAAGGCAACATTTTTGAAAAAAATGCAGGATGTGGGCGAAGGGAAAAGAAAGCAAAAATCGCAAGAAAAGAAGCAACAAGAAAGGCAACATTTTCGCGAAAATGCAGCAAAAAGAAAAAAAAAATTAAAAAACATTATCTGTCCACGGATTCGATCCCGGAGCGTTGGTTTACCACGCGTGAATAATACCACTGAGCCAGTGCTACAACATATTACGAGCGCACGTTTTAACTGGTATACAAATTTATTGCGTTGCTTGAACACGTCCGTTCACCGTTGAATTTGCAAGATTCCAAGGACCAATTTTCTGAAGATAACGTTTTTATGTAAAAATTTATCAATCTCGTTCATTCCATGGCGGGCAACTTCTTCCTTGAGCGCCTGTTTGGTCGTCTCAGCTGCTATAGTAATGTCAAACTGCATGCCGAATGCCATTTTGTGTCCTGTGCGTTGATTGGTTCAGTTCTGCGTACACCCGAGACAGTCCGCGACTTTGTCCCAATCAAAAAGCTGGAAACGCGTAGTATATGTTGACAGCTTCCATTTTTTTCTGAGTTCTGATTGGCTATTATCAAAGTCGATGCCGATTGTGTTCTGTGCGTTGATAGGTTCACCTCTGACGTAAAACCGAGAAAGTGCGACTGTAAGCCAATCAAAAAGCTTGAAACGTGGAGTGCATGTTTACAGCTTCCATTTTTTCTGATTTCCGGTTGGAATATGCAAATATCTGAGGAAAAACTAAATGTTGGGCTCTGCCCACATAGTGATAAAAACACAAGGGTTCACAGCTAGAACTGCTTTGCAAATGTAGAATTGTTGAAAATGTATCTTTGTAACCTAAAAACATGACAGATTTAATAATCATAATTAACAACGTGGGACAGAAAAAAAATTAAAGCTAGACTAGAGATAGTCCTGACCCCTACTCTGTGAATGTCTCACTGCACTTTGGCTGCCGGTTCGAAACATACTCAACAAATTGATAAAGAACAAATGTTCTTACATTTTTTGCATTTTGTTGTCTTCTAAGTCATGCTTTTATATATTATGCAATATAATTTAGATGTTGCATACTGCGTTATTATGTTACCTTCACAGAAGGGAACATATTGTTTTTGCTTTGTTTCTTCTTCTTCTTCTACGCACAAATAAGGTCAACGACCTGGACCAGACGGCTGTCACCATGGTAACCGGTAAAGTACATGTAGCAGGCACCATGTGGTGTTCGGTTACATAATGTAGCAAATGTCAGATCTAGAGGGGCTCGGGTCACTACATTTAGAAATGTGTTCAAATAAGAATGAACAAAACAGTTGCCAGTGTTAGACTACAACATGTGAAGGTAACATTCTGTATTTGCTTGCAAATATTACCTTTCTAGTTTAAAAGTATGAATTAGAAGACAAAATACACAAAACATAAGAAAATTCATTTGGGTGAAAGTTTCTTCAAACACACGACATGTGAAAACTTTATTATCTTTGTCTCAGTCTGGATCTTTGTTGTGTTTCCACAGAGGTGATAGAATTTTACCAGGCGAGGTTCGTCCACGGCAACCTGGGCAAGTCCTGCATTCCTGAAGAGTCACCGTACAAGGTGGTGGACCACACGTCTTCCAAGGACGGCCCCCTGTCCCCCAGTTTGTCCACCCCTCCCCAACCCCCCGCGGAGCTGACCCTACAGGAGCAGCAGGAGCTGGGCTACATGCCTCTCAGGGATGACTTTGAAAGGGTATGTACTGTAAATGCAGAAACTTTCGCGGTGGTTTAATGATCGCGGTTTTCATGGTGGCCGCTTTACCGCGAACTTAAAACCACCACAAACTTTTTTCCATAGCAGTAAGAGATTACAGTGCATGGTGCTGCCGCAAACTTAAGACCACTTAAAACCATTTTTCCGCTACCGCAAAATTAAATCTCTGCGAACTTAAATGCATTTACAGTACATCGAAGAAGACCTTTTTTGCAAGAACAGTTGTACACAACAGTTGAAGCCATGAGTTTGATTTCGGCATTTTTTGCTCACCAGACTTGAATGTGCTGAAAAGGGATGCAGTCCTTATAATGGTACTTTACACCATGGTCCACTGTTCATTGTTATACAGTCAAACCTACCCAAGACGACCACCCGGGGGACCGGCCAAAAGCGGTCAATTTGGACAGGTGGAGGGTTAGAAGAATATCGACTCACAACATGCCCGATGCATAGTTTAAATGGTTTCCATTGTGTTTAATGGCAAATAGCAAGCACACGCACGTGCATCCGCTGCCAACTCTATTTTGAACATAACGTTGTAATGGTAGTCAAAATCCTACGCAAACTGGCCAAATTTGGCACAACATTGCGCTAGTTATCGTTGAAAATCGCTGACACCTCAAGATTTATAAATGTTGCGGTCGTTATGAGCAGGGATTTGGTCCCAATTTTTGGCGGTCGCGTTGGCCAGATGGTCATTGCGAAGAGGTCGCTTAATGCTTACATCAATGGGGGAAATTTTCGGGACCGAGAAAAAGTGGTCGTAATGGCCAGGTGGTCGCTAAGAAGAGGTGGTTGCTTGGGCAGGTTTGACTGTAGTTGAATAGGGAATTTCCCCGGCACAATGGACCCGTAATTAATTTTTTTAATCATCTGTCTTCTCTGTCACAACCTGTGGAAGAATACATGTGTAGCTCTTAAGTGAACCACTGGTAAACTAGTTTGAGATCACTTTGACTTTTTTTACCAGTGTTTACCATTTTTGCCCAAAAAATGGGGAAAGTCCATTCATGTGATTGCATATTTTCAATCTTCTAGCATCCTCCTAGGCAGGGACATCCAACAGCCAAACTGCCTGTCTGGATGTGCCCTGCTCTTTCAACCGTCACCCTTAGTTCCTGACCGTCCTGCTTATAAATATTAATGAGCTTACCCTTATATATGCGAGACCCCTTTTGAAAATGGAAAGCCTATTCTCTGATTGGCTGACAGCTGGTTTGGGGGGGACGTCCACAGGAACTAAGGGTGACGGTTAAAAAAGCAGGGTACATCCAGACAGGCGGTTTGGCTGTTGGATGTCCCTGTGTAGGAAGATGTCTTCTAGTAGATGTTGCATTATGGAAGGCTCATGTTCTGACTCATTTCTGTCTCGCAGGAATATGATAATGAGGCAGAGAGTATGGTCAGTACACTAGCTGTGAACTATGATGATGATGATTTAGAAACAGGTAAGGCACAAGAACATTTGTAATTACCTCCATCAGGGCTCGAAATACCACCTGCATATGCAGGTTAGTGCAGGTAAAATTGGAGCTGTGCAGGTATTTTTGGTGTCTACCTACACCTAACCTGCACTGGTCCAAGTACTGGGTTTTATACATAGATGTCTTATGATGTACATTTTATAGGTGTATGTTAGTATTGTTATTAGATGCATTGACTGTTACTGCCTATAAAGTATAAAAGAAAAAAATAGCAATGGTTCCTCAACAATTTTAGTATGATCCATACTTCCTAAATTGAGAGAGGTTCAGGTGAAATTTTCAGTGTTACCTGCACTTGTGCAGGTATGCTGTATTTCGAGCCCTGTCCACGAAATATCATGGAGGTTATATTTTCACTAGTTTTTGTGTGTTATGACATATGTAACTAGAAAAGAGAGAAATATTGATAGACATCAATTATGCAAATTGTTATCTAATTTACATGGTTAACGATAAATTGTTATTATAGTGTTAATTTAAATGACGAAAATTCCTTTCATTGTGACATTTGTAGCAACATGTAACGTTAAGTCGAACATGCGGACGTAAGTCATGATAATTAGGGTCTTATTTACATAATTTATGAGAAAATGCTACAAAAGCTTTCTAGGAAAACAAAAAAATGAAAACAAGCATGTCTTAGAGTCCAGCCGCTGTTGTTGCTAACTGACCCAGATCGTCATCTTTTGACTTCATCCGTTTCAGCTTTGAAATTAGCCCAAGTGGACATGTTTTTACGAAGACTAAAAGAAAGGCAAAGAAGAAAAAGGTGAGTCAACATCTTTTGTTTCTTTCTGTATTACACTGTGCTATTAAGTTATATCTATTTACCCCCAAAATAGCCCATCAGAGTTCACTATTTTCTGTTCTAATGACAATACAGTAACTTTCGTGGTGGTTTCGCGGTTTTCATGGTGACTGTTAGAGCGCCAGACTTTGTCGGCGAATTAACTTGGTGAGAAAGATCAGTAGGTACTGAAATTATGTGTAACTTCTTGCTGGTGTTCAATTGATCAGCATTTGTCTCTATAGTGGCTCCCATTCTATAGTGGCCACATATATCCAGTCCCTTGAGTGGCCATATAGACAGGTTTGACTGTACGTGTATGTTCAAGCCAATTGTACACATAAAAAAAATGCAAGTGTTATAGTTAACATCAAGATAACAGGTAACACAACGGAAAATGGTGGCATTTCTTTGCACAACGAGGTTGTCTTTGTTGCATCCTCAATGGCCTAGTGAGAGCCTGGCCCTCAGCACTGGATGGTACTCAGTGTACAGTACCTGGCTCTTGAAGACCAATTGTTGACAGAAAATTTTTTTTATCAAGGCATAAATTCTGAACATTCAGATTGGACGTAACTTAAGTAAGACACAATATGATGGACTGTGGAACATAAGGATGGGCTGTGAAGTTGTTTTAAGCATATCCCTTCTTGGATGGATCAGATTAGTGCTCAATTGTCTTTGATTGAACCGCAGCCCGCATACGAATGGCAGATAGAAATGCATTGGAAAAACCTGGGGCAAAGGGGTGGATCACTTTCATTGAAACACATGGATAAATGGCATATAATGTCATCATAATGCCATCAGCTTCTCTAATATACTGATTGTGTAATAAAACCAATTTTTGTGTAAACTCCGTCCTTTGTGGTGTTGGCGCACAAGCAGTTCTTCACTCTGTTATTTTGTCTCCAGAATAGCAAGAGAGTATGGACTTGTAGGCATCTTCTTCAACAAACAAAAGCAGCAAGGTAATCCCTAGATGATAATCATGATGATGAATTTGATATGCAAAACTCTGTAATGTCATTTTTGTGGCTTAACTTTTTGTATATCATGATTGTTGTTTTTAAAACTCTGACATCATTTTTTTCTATTTCTGTTTCCAGCCAAGAGAAAGTTGTCAAAAGATGAAAAGTAAGGCAAAATTGCTGCTTACTTGCTTACTAGTTTGGAGTGCTTATATTTGTGTTTATCAGTGTATGGCATTTCAAGTCACTAATACAGTCAAACTTGGCTGAGCAACCACCTGATGTCAGATGACATATCGAAACAGTCCCTTCCGTTTTTACATAGTTAAGACCTTTTCCAAGCAATCAACTGTCCTACCCAACCAGCTACCATATTTTTGCAGTCCCCGTTCATACTAAGCTTACCAAATCAGATTTCGGGCCAAGACCACTTAAGCGGGCGGGATTCATGTGGTCAAAGTCACAGCAAAGCTGGCTAAATCGCAAACTTGAAATTTGTTTACATAACAGCATGGAGATTAATAACTGTGGGCCTCTGTTAGAGATATGTTTACTGACAAATATCTTTCAAGGTATATTATATATCATGCAAATGAAATCATTTGCTACGATTTTGTTTGGCCAACCAACCAACTCGCCAGGAGCAACCAACTGGCCTCAGGAACCATTTTTGCGCAGTCCCTTCAGTGGTTGCTCAGGACAAGTTTTACTGTATTAGCACATGACATTGCAAGATGTATGGATACTGTATAGAGTTATTTTTCTATCTTCTATTGTTGTAGTTTTGTAAGTGATAAATTGTTTTAGAATTAGAACACTCTCTTGATATTCATATTGAAGAAGACTGCAGACCAGACCTTAAGTTCTTTTTCTTTTCCCTCTTCAGGGAACTGCGGGACAGAATGAAAGTATTTTCCCAGTTCCATGCCTCAGAGCAGCATGAACAGTTCTTCGAAAATCTTCAAAGTAGGTTTCTTTTTATCGTTGCAAGTAGGGATGCGTACCTAAACCCACGTTTAGGTACAGGTCCGGATTCGAATCCAGAGGTTTAGGTACAAGTCCGGACCTAATGAGTCCAGACCTAAATGCATGGCATTGAATATTATATCATAATATTGTGTTATATTATGTTATAATGGCAAAACAATGTATTAAAAAGGGTAGAAGCATGTTTGAACCAATAAAAACGTGTTTATTATGGTAGACACATGATGCAACAAAAATTTGACCCTTGTTGCTTTTCCCTCACTGGGGCTCAGAGACTACTATGGTGATTTCACAGTAATTTTATCTGTCAAAGTGGCCATCCCCTGACCTGTTATCCTGCCTGGCTTGCACTAATTAGATACAGGTCCAGTACCGGTACACCAGGGTTCGGTATTTTTAGCGACGCCTGATGGGCGAGCTTAATAGTATAGTGTGGAACCGTTTCGAAAGTATTCTAAAAACTGTACAGGAATGTCAGGAATGTCAAAAGTCCGCGCGTGCGTAGTTGCATCATGCCGGACTGTACCATTACCTCCACGGGTAAGCTTTCCAGTCGCAGGACACATACCGCGGTACCGATATACGTGTGCACAGCAGTGTTTTCCGTATTCGCGCAAGGCGATTTTTGATTGATAGCCGTGCAAAATTGAGAAAAGCCTAGGACTTCAGACGTACCCGAATTGTAGTATGTAGTATGGTGGTCACGGAAATGTAAACATTTGAAATAGGGGGTAAAAGATTGTTGAAATATGTTTCTCGAAAAATGACCTGTGAGTCGTGGAAATCACTTCCGGGTTCGTTCGTGGTTTATGTGTGCAGGAGTTTGGAAAGTTTGGTGGCCTTCTTCACCCTTAATATCTTTGCTTCAAAAATAAAAACTGATGTGTGAAACAGGCATTGTTTGAGCTTAAAACATGTGGGGGTTGTGAGATAGCGATGTGATAGTTACCTTCGCCAAGAAAGTTATATTTTGGCTAGCGTTTGTAGGTGTGTGCCGGTTGTAGAAGACCACCATAGCTCAAGAACGCCTGGATGGATTGTATTGATATTCGGTATGTGGGTAGGTCTTGTTGAGACCTGGAAACGATAAGATTTTTGGCTTCCTATTGGCCTGCTACGGTACTGCAGCAGAACTTCCTGGTTTGATACCTCGCCGGTTCTGGACATGCTGCGGCTATGAATCTTGATGCTGTAAGTAAGTGGTATAGGTTTGGGCCCCCTAGCGGCTTATTTTGGAACTGCAGGACAGGTGACTTAGGTGTCAGACTATTAAAGGGAATAGCCAAAGAAGGGGTTGACG
Organism: Branchiostoma floridae; assembly: GCF_000003815.2. NCBI lineage: Eukaryota > Metazoa > Chordata > Leptocardii > Amphioxiformes > Branchiostomatidae > Branchiostoma > Branchiostoma floridae. The sequence goes on from NC_049979.1 coordinate 25,124,835, forward strand.
GATTGTTATGGTTTTTGATATGTGGATAGGTTACGTGATGGTTAATATAATTGCATATTAATTATGAAGAATTATGCAGAGTGGAAGCTAATTTGCATAATAAATTGGGAAATTGTCTAAACATGCTCAGCTCAATTAAAGGACCATTACAACATGTGACCTTTGTAACTGAGAAAGAGAAGAATATTGATAGATAAATACCTTATTTGCATAATTAATGAGAAAATGCTAACATATATTGCGCATGTCTGTTTGTTGGAGATGATCAAGTTATATAGTTTATGCAAATGAGGGCCTTATTTGCATAATTCATGACAAACACAATTAATTCAGTAGAAAAATATTTTTATCTATCTATATATCTATATGATATCGATACTGGCCGAAACCCTTTTTTTAGCATATTGTTATTTAGCTAGAGTAAAATGAGGCCCTGATTTGTAAAATTGAAGCATTTACATTAGTTCACCCTTCACTCACAAGGGACCCCCTTTGACAGCAATGCTCTATGAACATCCATCGCCAGACGAATGGAATACGACTATTAAAACCTATTAACAACAACAATCTATAAAACTTATAAACATTAAAACCGTCGCTATGGCAATAATTTTAATTGCCACAATTTTTGTATCTGTACCTAATTGATTGTACCGGTACTGTATCGGACACTGTACCGGTACACATCCCTAGTTGCAAGCAATATTGAGTTTGATTGACCTGTACATGCTCAAATGTAGAGAAATTTTTGTCATATTCTGCTACCACTAATGGTCCATAGTGTTATATGAATCAACTTCTGTGGATCCTGACTAGTTGTTGTATTCTTTTTGCATGTATACATAGGTTCTTCAGTTTCTCCATTGCTGTTACTGTTTATAATATAAACTGTTCCTTCTTGTGTTAAGCACCTTTTACTTGGGGCAATGTCATGAAAGAAGACTACAGTGTGCGACAGATGGAAAGAATGTTAGGTTGTTGAAGAAACTGCATACTGCTCATTTGTCGGTGACTACAATATTCTTCAAACAGTGACAGTTTTTTAAAGACATAGAGACATTCCTCCAAATTTTGTATGCCTTGCAGCACATCTTCACGGATTGACGTAGTCTTGTGAGAGAGCACGAGACTAGTCAATCCAGAACAAGATGTGCTACAAGGCATCCAAAATTTGGAGGTATGTCAATATCAATGTTAGACTTTTAGGTACATGAAGGTTGATCCTAATTTCCGTACCTCACATTTCTCAGAGGAGAAGCAGATGAGGAGTAGAATAAAGGAGCTGATGAGGTACCGGAGGAACGGCATCACAAAACTGGAAGGTTCGTCTCTCTTTGAACAGTTCAAGTAATCCATTATGCCCCTAATTTGAAAAACAAAAATAGTGCAGAACTGTAAATTCAACTTGAAAACAGAGTCTGAGTCTCGCTAAGGGTCTTTGTGTCTTGGTACACACAGTTTCAAGTAATGATTGTAGTCTGATGCAACATATTTTCTTGATGTATTTGTGTGGCCTACATAGGTCAAAGTTTCTCAGTTGAATGCATTCAAATCTTTATGCAAATTTTCTGATTTGTATGTACATGTACATGTATAAGTCTTGTAAGTGATGATACTGCTGTAGTTTTCAATATTGACCATTTTCTGTCCATCAGAATGTTCAGAATATGAAGCTGCCAGGTACAAAAGGGAAAAGAGGAAAGAAAACAAGAAGAAACTGGTGAGACTGGTCTGAATGGAATTAACACTTTTGTCTAGCATAAAGGCATCTGATCTTTAGAAGTACATGTACATTGTGTACATGTGCAATGTAGTTGAAAGCAACAGAGAAGTTTTCCAAAGATGTCATGTTACCAAGTGTTTCCTCTCTAGAACCTGTGCTTGTTGTTTCTTTCATGGCATGTTTGAAGATAATTCAACCAAAGAAATATGACATACTTAGTCAACTATCCGTACATCCTCACAGGCTACTCCAGCTGCATCTAAGAAAGGTGGAGCCCTAGCAGGTGGGAAGAAGCCAGAGTAAGTCTCACTCTGGGAACTAATCATTCAAGGTGTCCAATGAAACTGAGATGGTGCTGGCTTATAATTCCTTTATCTGATTGGCTGATGGTAATGTGACTGGCAATGAATATATATGCTAGGGTATTGAACTAAACTCTAGAAGGAGGTTTATTTTCCAGTAGATCATTGGCATTTTAAGAAGTAAAAATTGCACAGTACTTCACAGTATACAAGTAGGAGAAGTACCCTCTAGTACCCTCTAATCGATTTAGCAATCTCAATCAATGATCCCTCTCACAGTTGTGCATATATTTTTGAATATTTACACAACTCATATGGACTTAAAAGTCTGCATGAGTTGTTTATTGAAAAGTTTGAGGCCAAGGACCTCATTTTTTGGTTTGATAACCAGGCTGCAGTAAGGTGGGTTAAACTGGAAAGTAATTTCTTCACACAAATGTTATGCTAATAACCCAAGCCCCCAAAATGTCAATATGCAACTCATATGGACTTGTATATAATATTATGCACAAATTTGAACGGGGGGCCATAAGCTAAACACAATTTGTCTTAAAGTAAAAGGGCCTGATATAAGTTTAGTAACAAAAATTATTTCAAGGTCCATAAGAAAAACTTGTCTTCTTTGTGTTCATTTATATCTACAAATTGGCATCTAGGTGAGCTTCTTGCCCTGCTTTTAGACTGAAGGAAGTGTCACTTAGTTCACCAGTTTTGGAATTCTGACAAATCGTTGGAAAATAACATCTTCTGTTTTAGGTTAGGACTCCTTAATGATTTATTTGAATACATGGTAGTTTTACAGACCAACATTTGCTGATGGTTTTATCACCACAGCCTTAAGCTAAGGGCACAGCAAATGCGTGTTGTCTACGTGCCAAAACGTGGGCAATCTTTTGTGATCCGTAAGTGGTAATTACTGCCTCCATACGAACTCGTAGGGAATCTGACGGATTTTGGAGCACACAGACACGCCGTAAAATTTAACGTGCAGGCAAAACTTACACCTTGCGCAACCATGCGAGTGACGTGCGTTGACGTACTCCCTCCCTGCTCTTGCCAGTCATTCTCCACGTTTTCAGAAATACTTGGCGGACGTGGCCTCCGAAAAAATGTACAGACAAATTGCACGCACGGCGGGTTGTGCCCTTAGCTTAAGATTTACACTCATTTTATTGTTTAGGCAGTTGGATAACAATATTGACCCTTTGTAAGAATGTAGGAATGAAGTCACTGGACAACATTTCAAAACCATTTTCCAGTTATCTGCAGTATTGGCTTATCAGACCAGTTATTTCATCCATGGCTCCTGTTCTACAGGAACTGGGTTGGTTAAATGCAAAATGGAAGTGTGCATGTGTGCTGCTTTACTGCACAAAGCACAGCATTGTGAACTACAAATATTCTGGGTCATGTAATGAAATAACCAATTCAGTACAGGATATAAGAGAATTCTGAGGAAGGTGTCTGAGAGACATCGAAACGTAAGCCAAGTAAGTACCTACTGGTTGTGTAAAACTACTAAAAGAATCCTCTTATATCCTATATTCTACCAACCTGATGAAGTTATTTTTAGAAGCAATTCAGCATGTCTTGATAACTGTGAGTATCCATTTGCTTCTGTTGCTTTACAGGGAGAAAGAAGGAAAGAAATCAGCTGATGAGAAGGGTAAGGAAGTTGCTTTTCATTATGATAACACCCAACATCATTTACAGCTGTCTTCTTTGGAGATAGTGTCATACCCCAATAGATTGTAGATTCTGAGACTGGAATGTAGTAGTATCCATTAGTTGCAGCTGCTTCCATGCGGGTCTATCCAGCAGGTTCATCCCTGTTAGACCGCACACCTTGATGTCCCTCCTAACACATTGCATCCAGGATTTCCTTGGGTTACCATGACCTCTGCTGCCTGACAGTTTCAATTTGGCGATGGAGTAGATTTTTCAACATGTCCGAACCACCTGAGACGGCAGGAACACATTTGCTGAAAGACCATCAAAGCTTAATTGGGTCTATGAATATTCACACATTGAATAGAACAAAATACCGTGAATTTGGAAATATTCTCAGTATTTCGAGGTCCCAGTTTTTGCTATTGCTTCACACCTGCAAACAGGCACCAGTACTTCCACTGCATTGCTGCTATTGTTTCATCATCACTTAATGAAGAAGATTGAAAGTGATTTGACTGAAGTCTGTAGTTTTGCACTCTAGATTATCACAAGTCTTTCCTGAACAGATTTATATCGGTTGTAAAGGAACTTCCTTTCATTCAATATAATCCAGATCATACATTCAAGCAATAAATCTCCATCTCATATTCACAGCACTATAGGGAGAAACCCTTCATTGTCTTTCTGTGGTGTGAAACTGTACAGATTTACTAATTTGCCTTTTGCACAGACAGTGGCTCGGACAGTGAGAAGTACCAGGGCATCAAGTCGGCGCCCTGCTTTAACCTACTTTCTGAGAGGGAAAAGACGGTGAGTATTTCTTGTCACAATGCAATGACCTTGAAAAGTGGCAGGTAGTAAGATAGGATTGTGTTTGGGGTTGTTGAATCTGAAGGTTTGGGGTTTCAATCCCAAGCAGTGCCGTGTCAGGCCCTTGGAAAGGGCACTTAACACCTACTTGCTCACTTCACTCAGATGAGAAGAATACCTAGCCTCTGTTAGGCTCATCGGATGGGATATAAAGCTGTAGGTCCTGTGTGTAAGGAGACCCACGCCTCAAACATGCACTGATCAAAAAGAGTAGGGGCCCATACTTGTGTGAATGTGGCAAACCTTACACAGGTTTCGCATACTGTCTAAAAGTGGTTTACATGGTATGTGAAACAAATCTATTCATTTGTAATATGAAACAAATAAACAAACAAAACGAGTGTGTACTTACATGTTGTTACTAAATTGAAGAGACTGGTGTTATTCCTAAAAACACTACATTTTTATGAATTCAAAATCAACCAAATAAGCAAAATGTAATTACAGATTAACAAGGAAGCAAATCATTTATAACTTACTAAGTCTAACTATAGCATAATGTTTGTTACTGAATTTGGTGGCAGGCATTAACCACCTTGCACAGCTTCTAAGATCAGTGACAGTAGCAATCTGATGTGATCGGTCAGAGGGCCTGGGTAGCTGGTTTCACCTGCCGAACAATCATTTTGGGAACTGCATTAATACATTTTTGGCTACTTTTTGAACTCTCCGTGTCTTCTTAGATGACAGTGGTTTTCTACAGGATGAAATCCCACCCGTGGCTCTAATTTCTTCCATGACAACCAATACGAATGTTGAGGTGCATCTTTTGTAAAACACTACAGGGGTTGTAGAAAAAAATGAAAAAAAAAACAGTTATGTTGTCTACGATTTGCTCTATATCAAGTCTCGAAGACAGTTGACAGCATTTTTTACATTTAAATGAATACGTGCCAACTGCCATCTGAGGTTTTAGAAAGAATCCAAGGGACATAACATTTCTAACAAAATGCAGGAAATGATATTTCAGAGGGTAAGAAAATCCAAAAATACCTTCAGCAAGTATCTTAAAGATATCCAAATAAAAATGCCTTTATTGAGATATCTTCAGTCCCATGATGTCAAGTTTCTCTAGACCACATGATAAATTTTACAATGCTTTTTTACTGAAAAATTTAAGAATTATATTGCTGCAATTAAAATACATAGAGAAAAGTCATTTAAATTTCAGGCCAGTGAAAAATTGGTTCAGGCCCATTAATTTCTTTTAGTTAAGTACCTGCCCTGTAGAGAAACTGAATTTTGAAAACAAAACTTCTCTATCCCTGTGTACATCTATCAACATGTATTTCTTCTTTCCTTCTCCAGCTGTGTAGTTCAATGGGCATGAACCCAGCCAAATACATGACTGTCAAGACCATCATAATAAAGGTGAGCAATAGAATTGAATTAATATATTCTTTGGTCAGAGATATTTGCTCATTGTGGACTTTCTTACCTTTTGAATGTAGTGTCTAGATAATATTGATCCTTCTTATACTATATTTCTTGATTGAAACATGTGCCCCAGATTTGGGAGATGCATGTAATACCAATGAGTGTGCAATACTGTCTGTCTGTATAATATCTATAGTTATGGTCATTACAAATGGTGTAACACACCAGCTTTGCAGGCATGTGTCATGGAAGCAGCTTGTTATAATACCCTGAACATCCTGCCACATGCCTTTGCACATCTAACTGTACATGTAGGTGCTGTAGCTATCTAATGAGGATGGTGTACTGTTTAAAGCTACATTTGTATCTAATAGTATTATTATGAGGATGCTCCTTCAATAATTGGGGTCAAAGAAGTTCCACTGTACCACAGTGACTACACAAGTATACACACAAGCACAATCATGCACACATAATACTGATAGTTCTAAATTTTTGAAATCCTAATTCTTTTTTTGAGCTGAGTCTAGAACTTCAGTAGATCGACACTGACAGCAGAATAATTAGTTTGTATTCCGGCATTCTTATGTAGTCATTCAGGTTTATGATTGCATCAATTCTTCTACATATTAACAGCTGACTTGAGTAACAAGAAGATTACCTTGGAAAGATGAATTACATGTACTTACATGTGTGTACCCAAATGTGAAGTGCAGTATCAGGTCAATGGGTGTTAAACTGTGCATTGTTTCTCAGGACCACGTGCAGCGTCGCCAAGGCATCCCCACCAAAACTCGTTACCCACAAAACTTGGACAAGCTGCACCGTAAGCGAATCATCAGCTTCCTGGCAGACAGTGGCTGGATCACTGTAGGGTAGTGAGGGGTGGGGAGGGTGTTCTGATGGAGCTGGAAAGTTTCTTACACCAGTGGATGTACGTTCATAGTAATGGTAGAAAGACTTCCGTACACCGTGCAATGTGGTCCTACTTCTATATTTAAGTTATGTATGTATGTAGCCATGCTTACTATACAAAATATGAATACGATGTCAAAAATGTCTCAAAGGACAAATATCTTGTCACCATTACTTAAAAGGGTGGGCATTGTGTCCTTCAGTGTGGGCGTGTCCATCCTTTAAGATTGATAATAATTTTAGTAGTCTCATCATGTGAAATCTGTGCAAGACTAATTTGAAGAAATGTCAAGGTTCTTTTAACACGGCCCATAATTGTTTACCTGCCATCTTGTCAGCTGCCATCATCAGTGCATAATGAACTCTGCTACTTGGCACCAGGTGGAATTGTGGCAAGAATCTTGTCCCTCCTGATAGCATATTCATTCATGTAAAGACAAATAGTACCCTTTTTCTTGCCTGTTGATGATATTCATTAACATCTGTATATGTCATTGTGACAGGACATTAGGTATACTGAAGTGCCTCTTGTTGTGATAGCTCCAGTAGTCACAATTGCCCTCCATGCTGTCATCCAGGCAGTTTTGGTTACAAAGGCTAAAAGCAGATCCCCCAGGGATATTTCTAATCCAGAAAAGACAGGTACAGTTACAAATATGTCTGTTGTTGTAAAGAGATGACTTGTGTCCTGTACTATCAGAAATGCTGATGACAAAGGTTTCACTACCCATCTGTTATGTATAGACAGTGTACAAATGTAGATTAGAATGCTTCATGACTTTCAAGGCTCACTTACAAAGGATAAGTGATTTTTAATACTCTTGGTACTTCCATGAAAGTCCCATCAAAATAGTTTGTTGCCATCACCAGTTCCAATCCATTGTTTGAAAGTTAAGGTTAGGTGTTACTGTCAGGCTGTGTACAAAGCACATGTACTGTTTTTATGTGTCAAAAACACTGTCAAAAGAGTTGTGACGTTAATCTCATGACTGCAATAGCCTGTGTTCTCCATGACTTTTTCGTGCTGTTGGGTGCTTTTGGATCTATTCAAAGCAAAGCGATTTATTTCTCAACACTTAGCGAATGCAATTTCCTGTTGAGATGATTTTTTTAATATGTGCAGCAAAGTCCCATGTTCAAATTACGAGATGCCCTTACAAGGTAGTTGAAAACTTTGCATTGTCATGAGGTTTACATGGTCTTTGCTGGTATCAATTCTTACTAAGAACAAAGGTCAGCAGTTTTATTATATGTAACTATTTAAGTACCTAGATACATAACAATGCCTTTGAAGGCACGTCAATATGCATGTGCATTTTGTTTGTTTGTGAGGAAGTGTGTAAATAATGTCTTGTTACTGATGACCTTCTGTAAATGTCAGATGGAAGTCATCGTGACCATTTCTCCTACATGCACCTTTGATGTCTTTAGAATAACTTACATGATTCAAAACAATTATGTGGTTTATTTTCGGGGTTGATGGGGCGATTGTGTGTGAAAGAAATCTTAAGTTATTTAGTGATACTCAGGATGGAATTTTACATGTTCTGAATTTTTAATACCAAGTGGGCTGAAATGTTGACTGCCACGCATCTTAAGAAAAAAATATGCTTATTTATTACAAATGTAATGATTCAATGTAATTAATACTATGTTTAGTGTGAAATGATGTGTGTAGGGAGCTGTTAATTACAGCATAGAACTTGTGCTGTTATCAATACAGTAAATGTTCCTTACTCCTTTAATAAATTTTGGGATTGTTGCCCATTCTCACAACTTTCAGGTAATTAGCCATTCTTTAGATTTGTCATCTTAAGACTGGATTTGCACTGGTGCTTGTTAAAAGATATTGATCATTCAGTAAACCTGTCTAGTTGAGTAAGGCCAACATAACGTAATCAGTTACGCAGTATTCAAGTCACCATGGACAAATTTAAAAACAGATTGACTTTCTATCTTGTCTACTTTGAGCCCAGGCCACAGCTGCAGTACATTTACTTTGCGGAAGTATGTTCACCACTTATAATGATAACCATCCTAAGGAATGGGGTATATCTGGAATCATTCCCATTCCAAAGAAAGGAGACCTGCAGAAAACTGACAACTATAGAGGTATCGCTATGTCCCAAATAGCAAGTAATCTACAACCGTTGTTTGCTAAACAGGATCTGCCCTGTCGTGGACAGACTACTTCGGCCAAACCAGAATGGCTTTCGTCAACGATGTTCGACCTCAGCTCACCTCCTTGCACTTTGGCGTATTGTAGAACTTACTAATAGGAACTTTGACAAGGAAGCTATTATATAATACTTGTGTTTATCGATTTCCACAAGGCTTTCTAATAATTACACACATGCAAGAGAAAGGTATACATTTGATGCAAACATGTTTATTGATTAATACTATATATTGCTGACCACAAGAAGAAAATATAGCTTGATGTCATATGGTCTATAAGATTGCTTGAAAAAAAAAACAATTTAGGATTTTGGACCTTTCCTGCTGAGTGTGTACTGCTTTACTAGTAGTGAAATTTTAGCGTTTCATGCTAAAATGACATGTCTAGTTTTTTGAAGTCTCTAGGCAATACATGTATATAGAAGCTTGCAGCACCTCCCTTTAGGATGGAACAATGGGACACCAGGATGTTCATATACATACGTTGCTTACAGTATACATTTAGTTATATAATCATATATTGATTAATCATGATTCGGGATTAAAAGGTCCAAAAACTAAAATCATTTGATTTATTCTTTAAAAGCTACAGAACCTGCTATATTTGGTGATTTCAATTATACCTTCTGGTATAATTTCTATAAAAACAAGCAACATTTGAAAGAAAGGAATATCTTAAATTAAGATTCTTACATCTTGTCCGCACCCTCCTAGAAGCAATTGTTTGAAATAAACAAGCATATATGAAACCTACTAGACACTATGCTTCTATGTTGTGATAGACTTTCAGCACATCGTCTCTGTTTGACAGCTCTCTGACCAGAGTAGAGGCCTGTTCCAACAAGTCTCCTGTTAGGGGAAGGGTCTGGGTTGGGATGTACTCTACTGAAGAACTTTTGGTCTCACACTGCAGTTCTGCCAACTTTTCCTGCACATTTTGGAGGTCTGCTGGGTCACAGATGAACTGAAACCAAAGCAGGCGTGATGAGTGAAGTACAGTTACCACAGCACACCACCAGCCAAACACAATTGAAATGTGGACAATGATTAGCCAGAGGATGGTGTCCGTTGAAAATGCACCACAGTTATGGTGGAGAAGAAGGCAGGAAAAATGAGTTTAGCAACTGTTACAGTTAAACATTTTTTTTAATGATAATTGATTTGATTATATGAATGAAATCCTCTGGGAACCTCAAAACTGATGCAGGCATGGAAATAAAATAAAAACTTTGGCCAAAAAAAATTTCCTTAATTATAAAGTCTTAAGTGGAAGGTTGAACAAATAAATGACCAAACACACAAGAGTATGGAATACAGAACAATAGATTCTTAATTTTTGCTCTTTCACATTTTCTTGAAAACCTTGAAATTGATGATGTCATTTTTTGACATCCATAAAAGTTTTGTGATATTCTATTTCATGTACACATAAGATATGGTGTATATTTGCACCAATGTCATCCATATCAGCAAATCAACATGACCTAAACACTTGTACCTGTATGACCTCCATGTCATCTTCATCGACCACCTGCTCCACATCCTCAGCTCCAGCCTCTATGGCCACCTCCTCTGCCCGGTCCATGTCCAGATCACTGCTGACCATGATGACCCCTTTTCTTTCAAAGGCATGGCGAACCTTACTTCCATACACTCCCCTGTGGAGAACACAGACCAGTCATCAGGGCTCATCACATACCATTCCATCTTTGCTCCACAACTCATCCAGGTCTTGTTATCTTATAAGCAGAATCTTTGCTTGTATATGATCTATATATGCCAAATAGCAGCTATGCAAGCAACTGGATGATTTTGGAAACTGTCAGACATGCAATATCTTTTGTCAGTGACTATATAACAAAAGACAGCTGATTAGTCCGACTGCTGCATTCAGTGCATTAAGCCCATTTCCTGTGAAAACGTTAGCTACAATGTAGATTGCGCTAGATTCAGCCCTCCTCACGTGAGACAATAGTACACACAATATCACAATCTTATTGTCAAATCATGATTATGATTGTCAATCATAAAATAAATTTATTTATGTTTGTTTACTCTAATTCATCACTAACTTTTGAAGACAGCAAAATTACAAAAGCATTTCAAGTTAGGCACACTGTCTATATAGCCTTTAGCACAGTTTAAGTCAGTTAGATTCAGGAAAATGTCTCACAGTGTTTGCCACTTGTAAGGTGACTGTGATTTGTTCATGAACAGTATGAATGCATTTCTTATCCAAGTATGTTCTCTAGATGAATGTGTCAAAACTTCATTCATCAAAACTTGACCACTCTCTGGCAACTAGCGCCCCCCTTTCATGATACATTAGAATACATTTCAACGCATGCCTTTGTACCATGTTGTGCAACTAATTTTTTAATGTGTATTATAATTGTCATTTCATGTCAACTATTAGTGTTGTTACAATAAGAAGGTGATAAATCCATGTCTCAAATTTGAACAAATAAGATGTCTAAAATATCAGCAGTATTGCAGAAAGTCTGATCAGGACCCACCCGTGTGTTTTGCAAAGTTTTCTCAGCTGATCTCTGGTCTGCTTGCTGGCATCTGTCACCACGTCCACCAGGATACAAGCACCGCCCGGACCCTGTATGTCTGCCTGGGAACTAACCAGGGGCTTATCCTTGTTTCCATGCTGAGACAAAAGGGAAACAATGTGAAGGATGAAAACTGAGACTCTTTTTACACAACCTTTGCCTTATATCCACCAAAGTGAGTGAGTTTATGTGTCGGTGACCATCTGCCACCTTCCTAAGGGCATTTCTGACTAAATCACATTGCGCTTAGTCGATGCCTACAGCTGCAGTGTCAAATGTAAGTACATGTTGTATTTAGATATAATTTTTTATTGACAATTGTTATGTATACTTCTGAAAATAGTTTCATCAGGTTGGTAGAATATAGGATGAAGGAGAGTTCTTCTTACACAACCAGTGGGTACTTACATTGCTTACGTTTCCATGTCTCTCAGACACCTTCGTCAGAGCTTCTAACTGGAGTTCTGCTTCTCACCGCTATATGTAGCCGATGTAGGTGGCGCTTTAGCGGTGAGAAACAATCCCAAATGTGGCTTAGCTTGTATCCCCCCTCGTCCCGGTTCATCACTGGGGTTAACTAGCGGAGAGAAGCAGAACTCCAGTTAGAAGCTCTGACGAAGGTGTCTGAGAGACATCAAAACGTAAGCAATGTAAGTACCTAATGGTTGTGTAAGAAGAATTCTCTTTCATCCTGTTATGTATACTGTAAATGCACTTAAGTTAGATTGGATTCAATTTTGCGAAGCAGAAAATGGAGTGTTCAGGGTAGCACCATATACAGTAGTGACCAGTACTGGTACAGAAAATTCAGGTCCAGTTCAAGCCCAGAGGATCAGGTCCAGATCCGGACCTGAACCTGATTCAGTATGTGAAAACTTGTGAGAATGGACGATACTCAAAACAGTGGTCCATTTTGCTACAAAGAAATCTGTTTTGTGAAGTATTTGACTCCCATTAGCGTTTTAAAATTCTACAAGGCTATCCACCTCTGTACGATTGACTGCAAGACTTGGTAGAAATGACTATGAACTCTACTCTACTTTGCCCTTGGTATTTCCATAGTCGGAAATGTTAACCAGCTTGCTATGTTGTTTTCTTTACTCCTGCCACACCATTTGCCTAACATGGGATGAATATTCTTTTTTTCCATCAACTTTTTATTTCACCCACCCCGCTCCACTAATTCACTGTCAAAATCTGAGAAAGTATAATCGCTGTGGCTCAATAGACATTTGCATGAGGAAGCCTTTATACCAAAGAATGCATCAATATGACAGAAGTTTCCACCTACTGCAGTCTTCACGGCATGTTCTATGCTGGCCTTCGTCATCCCTTTGTCCTTAGCTATGCTAATGATGCTGTCCAATTTACTATTCAGGTCAGGATTGGGGCCGTCCTCTGTAAACAAAAACAATAACTTAAAACTTGACAACACATAACAAAATACTGTTGTCTCCATATGTTACAATGTTCATAATCATTGACCCCTATGTTAAAGGCAACCTAAGCAATATTACAGCGTCAAAGTGGAAATATTCTGAATAAGGCAATCTGCATGATATTGACATCTACTGCACTGTATTCTCACATTTACATCATAATTTGATACTTTGAGCGGTTAAAAACAGCGCAGAGACAAGTTGCACGAGGAAATTCCTTATTATTGTACCCCAAAAAAATAAGGACTTGATCTGGAATCCTTGTGCAACTCATTCCCACGCTGTTTTTAACGGCTCAATTTATGAAATAATGATGTAAATGTGCTAAAATAGTGCACTAGATGTCAATATTATACAGACTGCCTTATTCAGAATATTTCCACTTTTAACAATGTGATATTGCTTAGGTTGCCTTTAAGTAGGTTCAGTCCTATAGTTTAGCTGACCACTGACTCCTACAGTTCAGCCATGTTGGAACAAAGTCTCCTCAAGTTAGTTGCACTTGTGTCGCCCGTGAGACGTCTCTTTAGCGGTCCTTCTACTAACTGGCGGAAACTTTCCAACAACACTGGAAAGTATCCAAGCTATGTAAACCTCCTTTCAACTTACCAACATTTTTCAATATTTGGTATTATAAATATGCATATATCACAGGACTCATCTCCATATTTGGAAGGATAGCAACTAGGAAAAGTTACAACATGGAAGTAAAAATACAGGTTGTCTCAAACTCAGGAACACCATAGCAGGGCTCGAAATTCATTTTGGGGATTAGGTGCACTGGTGCACCCAGCTTCAAAAAATTGTATACTAGTATACTTTGATAACTTAACATACATAAACGTAAGAAAATATTTGGGTGCACCCTGTGCACCCACAGAAAATAATTGGGTGCACAGCTCCAATCTTGGGTGCACCTGGGTGCACATGCACCCAGTATTTCGAGCCCTGCCATAGTGATCGAATATTTCACCTCATCATGATTACAAACTACAACAATAAAGAAGAGAACATGCTTGAAACTTGTTTTTTGTTTGCCTTTTCATATCTCTGTTGGATATTTGTATATGCAATAATACATGTACATGATTTTAGGAAGTTAATCAAGCCTTAAATATCCTATGACAGGGCTCAAAATACCACCTGCATTTGCAGGTAAAATTGGTGCCGTGAAGGTATTTCTGGTGTCTACCTGCACCTAACCTGCACTGGTCCATGCACTGGGTTTTATACATAAATGACCTGCAATGTAGGAGATTGTTATTAGCTGCATCAACTGTTACCACCTACAAAGTATGAAAGAAAAAAATACCTATGGTTCCATAACAATTTTAGTATGATACATAACTCTTTATATGAGAGTGGTGCAGGTAAAATTTGTCTGGTCAGGTAATTTTCAATGTTACCTGCACCAGTGTAGGTATGCAGAAAAAAACTATTTTGAGCCCTGTGTGAACATCATACACAAATGAGACTATCATTGTATATGACCTCTGACCTTTCACTGCCACTCGTATTTGCAAGGCATACTTGGCAAACAACATGGACTTGGCCTGATCTTTGGGACCTTTGATGTGGCGAACCTGAAATAAAAAACAGCATGATATTATAAAAGGCAAATGTCTAGAAACAAAAAATTTGCTAGCTAACCAATTGAGTAAGTGATCAGACATACTCAGGGGTGCCTAGAACTAGTAGAAGGGAACTTGCATAGACCTTTTTCACACTTCCCATAATACAATGCGACAGGGTTCCGGATATGGATGTTGACTGGGATGTTACCACTGTTGCCCAGGGTGCGAAACCAGGGTGAAAACAGCTAAAACCTTCAGTACGGCGGCGGCAAAGCACATTAACTAATGACGCGTCTAGCAAATATAGTTACAGTGCACGGGACATGGTTAAATCACTTTCTGACAACAAAGAACAAAGGCTGCAGACGAAACGCAAGTCGTGACCCATGAGGTCATCGGGCGAAACCAACTAACAGCCACAGTGGTGACGGGCTTGCTAGTTTATACTTCTGACCACTCAAATTGAAAAATTCTCAGCCCTAATGATAGTTGTACTATATTTTCCGGACAAATCATTAGTTTATATGCTTTGCCGCCCTCGTATTGCAGGTTTTAGCTGGTTTCAACCTGGTTTCCAGCCTGGGCAACGGTGGTAACATCCCAGTCAACATCCATATCCGGAACCCTATCGCAATGTATTATGGGAAGTGTGAAAAAGGTCTATTCTTGTCCACTTTCATGTGTTCTCTAAATGCATTCAAGTTTGCTGGGATTTAATTTCGGAAAAGAAAAAGGAAAAGAAACTTTTCGCGGTGGTCTTAAGATTGCAGAATCACCATGGTAGTCTCTTACTACCCTAAAACTAGTAAAAGATACTTTCAAAGTATTTTTTCTAAGGTAGCGAGTGAAAGGAGCCCTGGTAGAAATTGGATGGCACCCAGGCTAACAAAAATCCCGTTCAGTGTCCAATATTCTGACCTGGAAGTGAAATGGTATGACCTGGTTATTCAATCATTGTGGATGTTTCGAGAGACTTCCGATGACAGAGAACTGTGGCATTTGGCAGCGCTTAAACCCCACTGTTACATCAGTACTGATTCTGAAGAGAGCATCAGTGGTTGTTGTAAATTTGATCTTGCGTTGGAAGAAAGTTTTTTAAGCTTTGTAACATTACTATGATCACTACCAACCAAGATGAGTTGGAGCAACAGTGGGCTATCCGCCTTTGAGGTCACAGCCGCCGCGGGGGTAATACAGCCTCTGCGGTTCAGGTAACGAACGTAAGTACATGTAGTAGAGTCATACAGTGCATTACAACGCAGATGAGGTAACTTAGGGAAAATTCTGATCCTGACAAATGGACAAAAATTCTTATTGAGAAGAACAACATTACCAAATTTGTACTTGACCAACTTAAAAAATCCAACGCTATTATTTTATGAATATAGAATACCTTTGACCACTTGTTGTGTCCAGCAAACTGGCCAGGACTGCAGTGGATGTTTCTAGAACCGTATGAGGTAACGTTAACGTTAGGTGAAACATCGCGGAATTTGGCCGGCAGTCCCGTGCAGGCCTGCGCTTGTTGAAGTACTGACCTCCACATGGCCGCTACATAGCACATTTGCCTACCGCTAAAAACAGGAATCGTTTTCGTTGCGAGAGCCATCGCAACTGCGTGAACCAAAATTACCCTAGTACTGTCTCTTGCCTAGAAGCTAAGTTATCCTTGTGGCACATGGGCCTCTGCGCTTCGAACTGTGTTACAGTCTCTGCGGTTCAGGTAAATTCAGTCGGTTTTAGTCAGATGTGCGAGTGCTCGTCCGCCATCTTTGATTAACCTTTGGCCTTTGACCAAAAAACAATGTCATGCAGTAACCTCACTGGTCCTCAGCACCAAGAGGCCACGTCTAGCGAAATAATAGACGTTAAACGAGGACAACAACAACAACAACCTCCTTGGAGAAAGCTCCAATATATCACTGTTGTACGGCCGAAATTCTCGTTAGGAGATCGAATATTAGAGGAATCCAAGTGTAAAATAATATTTGTGACGCTTTTTGGCGACGCCTCAGGGGCTAGCCTAATGTTAACGTTAGTGGGCGTCCGTTTGGCAAGGATTCCCAGAACTTGATAGGTAACGTTATGTTTGATTTATTTTCCGCGCGTAAACATACTCTAGTAACTCAGCTGGGTGGATTGGTTTCACTCTTGGTGTGTTGGTGGGGTGTGACTAAGGCCCCGTTCATACTAGGATTCGCATATCCGGATATATCCGGGTACGGCGTGAATCCTGATATATCCATTTGCGTTCATACCAGGGTTAGACGAATCCGGATATGATTATTCGTGTCCAAAATCAGATCCGGATATATCCTAATTACATCATCTGATACTGTTTGGTGACGTCAAACGTAACTCTCAAGTATCGTTTGCATTGGTGTATGATGGTAAGGGTGAGGCAACGGGCTGCGTCGTGCACTTGGAAGAAGGGAATGCAACCAAAATGACGGAGTGTTTGCACGGCTACAAGTACACGTCTTCACGACCTACTCGAAACTTTAAAATGATCTTTATTCTTCAACTGACCGTTCTAGAATGTTGTTTAGAACAGGTGTTCGTACCCTGCCACCTGCGACGCAGCCCGTTGCCTCATCCTTACCATGCTACATCAGGCAAACGCTACTTAAGAGTTACGTTTGACGTCAGATCCGACAGCGAATCCGGATACGTGAATCCTATTGCGTTCATACCAGGGTTCACCCCGCAGCGAATCCGGATAAATCCACCTCCAGATGTGGATTCGGCGTATCCGGATATATCCCATAAAGATCCGGATTCGGACCGTTCATACCAGGGTTCGCGAATCCGGATTCACCACGAATCAGGATATATCCGGATACGCGAATCCTAGTATGAACGGGGTGTAAAGCTTGAAATTATTAGATTTTAGGCCCCCTAGCAGCTTCCCTTGGCACTGCAGCGCAACTTCCGGTTTTGCTAACTCATGTTCTGAAAAAGCTATGGTCACGAGTTTTGGGTGTTAAATAGCTCATAATTTGTGCTCAGAAAGAAGTGACATACGTTTGGGCCCCCTAGCGGCTAGTTTTGGGATAGCAGGGGCATTTTGTCAAAAAGGATTGCTTGAGAAGGGAACAACGGATTTTCATGATTTTTGGTATGCAGGTAACGTTACCTAAGACAATGTTGTACAAGATGAAATACTGATTATGGAAAATAGGATACATTTGCATTATTAATGAGAATATTCTGTCATATCAGTTTTTTCAATGTATCTCTTGTCCTGGTCATGATAAGGTTTTGACATTTGGGTGGTAGATAGCGTTTAGCGTGGCATGACACAGCGGGGCAAGTTTCAACCCCCTAACATTCAATTTTGGAACTGCAGGGGCATTTTTGTCGACATTCCAAAGAGGATAACTGAAGAAAAAACAACGGATTGCCATCATTTTAGACATGCAGGTAGCTTAGGCAAATTGTTCATAATGTTGTCAATTGTTGTCATGCTATGATTATATGTAATCATTAACGTTACTAGTATGGATGTCTCTTTCAAACCAAGGAGGTAAAAACTCTTTTTGATTGTTAGTCCTATTTCATTCACTTGTAATGCTGATTCTAAATCTAATAATTGTAAAGTATAACATCAATTCAGCGTCTGGGCTGCCAGTGTTAGATTTTGAGAGTATTTCTTCTCAATAAATTCATCATCATCATCATTATTATGATACTGATACTGTGATAGCAGTAAGTCATGCTTACTTGAACATGACAAGAGTAATGCAAACAAGACATTTAAAAATCTTACATCAAACCTCTTTATTTTCAATGCCAGCAAACATCACATAATTCTTTTTCAAGCAATCACAGTTTTCAGACCATAGAAGCATTAGGCCATAAGACAAACTTAATTTTCTAATCCACAGAATAGATAACAATGAAACAATGTTACTGTAGATTATGTGACAGACTGAGTAAGGCTATAGCATAAACTACAGCTTCAGCTCCTCAGCCAGACTGCAGGAGAGACCAGTTCCATCCGGTTCCACGTTCAGCTGCTTTACTTCACCATCTTCAACCAACATGGAGTACCTGGAGTGGGATGAACCATGATAAGAGAGTCAAAGTTTTTTCTTTACTTACTTTCACAGTTCAACAGAAAACATTTACGCTCATTGACAGCCAATCAAATGTTCCCAGCATTTTGGTATAGGATGATTGCTTGGGTGAAACTTTTAAAGAAAATCACATTAGCCACTATTGGATTATGATGACAGATGTCTGTTCACCTTTGTCTTGAAATGTTTTATATTTTGTGTAGATCACAGAAAAGTTACATAAGGTAAGGCCATTCCCTTAATTGACTGGGATTTTCATTTACTTTGGCACTTCTGTAACTGCAAATTCATTTACTTTAGCAGTGGTCTTATTTCAAGGTACAGTGTAGGAGGGAAAAGGAGCTTTTCACAGTGTTTTTAATGTAAAGTATACTACAATTGTACTTGTATTGTCTTTAAGTCTGCGTGCATCAATTTTGGGGTTCCTAAAGGATGGCATCCATATAATGAAATTAACATGGCCCAAGTCAATATCGGTACCAATATCATACTACATGTACCTCTTGGATCTGATGTTTCCAAGAATTGCAGTGGCATCCAGGTCTAAGCCAATGGCCTGTGAAGAAAAGCACACAAATACATGTGTATCAAATAATCATGTAAGAGCCAGAGACAGAAGGAAGTGGAGGAGGCTGATACTGGATGCTACCATAGTCCCCGACCCTCAGATATGAGGATGGGACTAGGTAAAGTCTACATAATTTGATGGGTTAAAATTCTTTTCCGCAGAAAGTGGGAGATGACTTCTGATTTTACCTTGGTGAATTCTGCTCCTGTGTCAGCAAGCATACGGACCTAGAGGGGGCATATGGCAAAAGTATTTTGATAATGATTTATTTTCATGGAAATCAAGCATTACATTTTGTACTTGCACATTTTGGTGACATGATAGCAAATGAAATGAATGAGTGCTCTGAGTGTATTCATTGCATGAAGGTAGAAACTAGCTTGTGATTGAGACCCCAATATCGCTGATCATTAATGGCACAATGAATAAAGATTAGCAGTTACTGAAAGTGTATTTGCTTCTATTAATCTCTAGACAGTCGTTGAGGTTATTATGATTGTTACAGTAGCTGTAATGATAGTTACTATGTTTTTCGTGGAATAAATCTTATGAAAGTGAATGAGAGAAATTCCACCTTCCCCTCTGCCTTCTGGTCTCTGCCCCAAGCCTCCATCACAAAGGGGTCGTTGACAGACACACAGGCGATCACCTGCACACCTTTAGCTTGCAGATCTCCGGCTCGGCTCACAAACCCTGGAAGATGTGTCTGAAAAAACACACATCGGCACTCAGAGAGGACAGGCTTCACCACCTTACCTATACCGTCTTAGGAGAGTTCCAGACTGTATCATGAGTGTGCATGGCAATTGCTGTATTGTACATACATAAATTGCTACTGCAAATGCAGAGATACCGAGACCTTCCAAAAACAGTATTTCATGGGGGATAGTAAAAATTGTGCATGATGTGAATATATAACGGGAACCATATAACTGACTTTGGTGAGACAATGTCTATTACACATATCTTGTAAGAGCTTTGAAATAAAACCTTGACTTTTGCTCGTTTCAAATTGTTATACACTAGTTGTTCGCCAGTCATATGATTTGGTGCTAGTTTGCAGTTGTAATGTTTCTTAGTTTTACCAAAATAGCAAAAATGTGAGGGAGGGTGAATAATTTTGCATGCGACTGTAGTATGGCAGGTTTTTACTGTCTATTCAATTCTATGGCCAGGAGGTCTTTATGTAGAGGTGGTCACTAAGACAGGTTTGACTGTATCATATCTTAGGCCACACCAATTTAATTCCTTGGTTCACGGATTGGCTCGCTCCTATTTTTGAGAAAATAAAATAAAAATAAAAATTACCACTCAGCAAATTTTCACCATTAATGAAACCATTCACCAACTTTCTGGTGTAGCAAATTGGCCTTTATATTATAAACTCCTTAAAGTGTGGGTACAGGACCTGTTACTGTACAATATACTGTTTTTGTACTTTTTTCAGCTGAAACTTTTTTTCTTTATGTTTTGGATTAGCCATTACCTTTACCCCAACCATTTTACATTTTTATTTTATTTCGCATCTCGCTCCATATTTTTTATGAAATC
>NC_049979.1:25145739-25149229 GCF_000003815.2 Branchiostoma floridae
TATTGGGAGGGGAGGGGATAGGGAGAGAGGTGGATGTAGGGGGAGAGGAGGGTGTAGGGGAGGGGAGGGTGTAGGGGTGGGGAGGGGAGGGTGTAGGGGTGGGGAGGGGAGGGGAGGGTATAGGGGAGAGGAGGGTATAGGGGTCTATAGGGGAGGGTGGAGGGGAGGAGAGGGTATAGGGGAGGGGATCGATTTGGGGGTTTTGAGTATAGAGGTACTTAGGTTCTATGGTGAACTTGAAGAAGGTGCAAGGCTACGCGGTGGCCAGAAGAAACGCTACAAGGACTCTCTTAAAGCATCCCTGAAAGCCTTTGATTTAAAAACTGATTCCTGGGAGCATCTTGCCAGTGACCGGCCACAGTGGCGGCGTGCAGTTCAGAAGGGTGCCGTTACCTACGAGGGAACACGCAGAGCTGCTGCCCAGCAGAAGAGGCAGGCCAGGAAGGAACGAGCAGCCAACCCCCCCTCGAGCATCACTTTACTTCCCTGCCCGCACTGCAACAGACACTTCAGAGCGAAGATAGGGCTGTACAGCCACCTGCGAACTCATTTGACTACTTGAATGGACAAGATGATGACGAAAGCGGTCCTCGTCGACTCGACGGACGAACAACACAACACTTAGGGAGGGAGAAAAGTGAGAGGGCAAGAGTCTCCTTCAATGGCAAAGGCATTCATTTCCAATCCACGACACTTGCTAGGTACCAATACTAGCACCATATTAGAACTTGTGTGCACATGTTACAAGTTAATATTCAAGTATTCATGACGCAAAGAATCCTGACAAACCCAGGAGAAACATGCGAGTGAATCAGAGATAAGAGAAACAATGTAATCCGAAACCTTGATCGGCATGCTGTAGGCTGTGGCTGTGAAAATTGTGCGAAGAGCTCCTATGGCAGACGGGAGGCGGTGTGTGACAGAGCCCAGGGCTACTGGGATCAGCATCATCAGACAGGGGCGAGGGGAGGGCAAAGTCTTTTGAGCTACTACCAATAGCACCGCTTACTGAGCAAGCTTCAGCAGTTAAGGGCATATCATGTGATAACAGTCCGTACCAAAAAGGAATAGGGATGTTATTTTTATCAATACAGCGTGCACAAACGGCACCTCGTATAAAGCTGTATAAACATGTGATTTATGTAATTCTGCTCCGTTGTAAGTTTTGTACGGCATTGTATTTAGAGGTGGCTGTGTTTTCAAGTCCCTCCAATGTTGCCACATAATGGACCCTTCCGAAGTTGAGAAAGCGGAACACCTGTCACAGTACAAAGTTCGCTGACTGTTGTGGTGCTCATTCTTCTCTGTCTTATAATAACTATAATAAGCCAGTATGTTTCATCTGCACTTACGAATCTTGACCAATGCTTTAGTACGTTTCCTGCTCATTGTCTATGTTTCGTCTCTTGGAGAAGGCGCCCGTGTGCACGGGTTTTGGGACCCGACAAGTTACCAACCTGTTGCAGTGTTTGCTTTCCACTCCAACGCCCAGTCCGCTGGCTATGTTTACGGTAACATCACAACAAGAGAAAACTCTTCGCCCGTCTCTGCGACTTCCAAGGCTACTTTGGTTCTTCTAGACGATGATACGTGGAGCGACCAGTTCCACTCGATTGAGGAAGATGATTATAACGGTACACCGTGTTCCGTTATGCAGACGGTTTTTAAGGTGCGTACGCGTGTCCATGCATGATTGACATGTGTTATTCTTCCGGATTAAAGTATTGACCTAATAAAATCAAATCTGCAAAGACTATCATGCTAAGCAGACAAAAACATAGAACGTTATGGTATTAATAGTAGTCCAAGGTGACTTGAAGTTTAGCTGATAAAATCTTGAGTCTGATATTAACGTTTAATATTTCACAGGATCTTTTTTACAGGATCTTTTCGTACTACTTGCACGTACTTAAGACACAAGTCTTTTTTCTAGGTTGACTTGACACTTATTAGGCTGCACCTTAGAACCTTAGTTCTCGGATTATTTTGTAAATGAAACATAAAGTTAATAGGAGTAAAGAGCTCAATATAACCAAAACAAAACACGGCAAACCAGGCATCGCCTGATAGACCCATATGCTACCACAGGAGCAGTTTGGGATTGATTCAGATCCTAGATCCTTTCTCTTCAAATCAAGAAAAAATTAAAT
The DNA here is from genome assembly GCF_000003815.2 of Branchiostoma floridae. Taxonomy (NCBI): domain Eukaryota; kingdom Metazoa; phylum Chordata; class Leptocardii; order Amphioxiformes; family Branchiostomatidae; genus Branchiostoma; species Branchiostoma floridae. Next base: position 25,147,890 of record NC_049979.1, read on the forward strand.
GCAGATCTTGGAACCTAGAAATTGGTGTGGTCTACAGTCACTTTAACAGTCCATTAGTCACGAGACAACTGCATTTTTTCCAGAATTGTCAGGACTCCCCAGTGCCGTGTTGATGGGGCTATGGCACAGTCCATACCATGTACAATAGGACAGCCATCTGAAGAACCAACCTGCTACAACTCACTACCTGCAGCACAGTTTGCCCTTCCAGTGTACAACATAAATGTACCAAGGTGATTTAATCTTTCTAAAGAAACCAAATCTGTTTCCAATTTGTTAGCACTTCAACACATAATGAACTTATTTTTTAAAATTTCTAATTTTTTGTTTTCTTCTAGGCTATGGCATCTCTCTCTTGTACCATGCTACTGCAACCAATCACAGACCTCCAACTGCACCTGGGTCAATTCAACCAATGAAAATGGAGAATTAAACTATGACATCTGGTTGGTCAATGGGAACCCAAATTCAACAAAGACAGACTTTCTATACTACCAACTTTCCTATGAGTCTCAATATGTCAGCATTATCCTTATTACCTACATAATTTTGTACCTCTTTTTTCTCTTAGTCCTTTCATGTGGACACCGTGGACATTCTCACACTATCATAAGAGTCTTCATAGCCAGCATTTTGCTGGAATGGTTGGGTATATCCTTACACTTTCTCCACCTGGCCATCTATACTTTTGATGGAGCAGGAATTCTGCCAGTGAAACACTTTGGCGTGGTAGTTGATGTTGTGAGTCAGTGCATGTTCATGGCCCTGTTGCTATTATTGGGGAGGGGCTGGACAGTAACAAAAGTCCACCTGGAGCACAAGGCCTTCCTGGTGGTCATCGTCATGTACTCATTGGTGGATGTGGGCCTTACTGCGACACGGTTGGTAAGTTATCAATTAGTGTCCATGATTTGCGCTGTCGTCCTTATGTAATAATATGCATTCGTTGATAGTTGCACATCTCCTATCTAATATGTTTCAAATCATCTATAAAGAACAGTCAGTAATTCTAGTACATGTACTTACATTTCACAATATGTGTAACAACTGCAATGAGGAATTGTTCACTTAATATACATGTACTACAAAAAACCCTTTCCCTCCTACCACAAAAACATATGGTGGAATCTGGACTTTTAGATTGCATCATGTTTTGAGCATGGTCGACAGTATTTTCTTTTATACACAAACTCAATAACATGAGTGATATTTATAATTATGTTTGAAGTAAACAAAAAAATTCAGATCATACAATCATCTGGGGAACACATTTCAACCTCTTTGTTTTGATGCAAAATGTAGACATAGAAAGATTTACTAGTAAGTATTTCTTTTACATT
>NC_049979.1:25149352-25153905 GCF_000003815.2 Branchiostoma floridae
GTGTTACTTCCTGTTGATGCTATGGATCCAGATGTTTGTGGTGTGGGGGAAAACAATAAAATTGTCAACCCTGTTTGCATGGAGGCATCTAACTGCACTTAAAAAAAAGTATTACATTTTGACTGAACAATGCATTATTCTGTACTTTCCCCAGGAGGCGCAGCTAACCCGTCAACAGTTCTATGTAGTGATGGGCAGTGTGTACAGTCTGTGGTTCCTCTATCTACCTGTGGCAGCAGTGGTGGTTCACAGGTCGTGCCTCCACTGTGGCAGTATAGAACTTATACAGGTGCAGACAATAATATTGTGGTGGGGGTCATCAATAAGTACATGGCTTGAGGCCATTATGATTCTATTAAATGGATGACATCCGTGCGTTTTTTTTTGTTTAGATCTTTTTCAGAAATAACGGATAATGGAAAAGTCACAGAATGCAAAGTCAAAGATTATGTGAAAGTGCTTAAGTGAAGAATCTATCGCTTGTTACACCATACATGTGTGTTTTTTGTTCGACCTTCCAGTTCTCTTAGATTTCATAGTGAATCAACTTTTTTGTCATCCATAATCGAATCAACATGCGGCCTAAATCAGAAATAAGGATTTATAATGTATAAAGCCTTTTAGATCTATGAATGTCTACCAGAATACAAGTCATCATTACTAAGCAAGCAAGGACATTTTGAAGATCAGCAATGATACATGAGGGAGCACCTGAGGTGTGCAGGTCAACTTCAGCTCTGCTGAAAGCCGATGATACACACTTTTATCTATACATGTAGTTCAAATACAAATGAATCCTCATCAAACATTTTGACTATGCATACTATTCCTATTATTGTCACAATTTCATTTCCATATGTTCTTGCAATTAGCCTTGGAGCATGAATTTGCAATAAAGTTCTATTAACAACCACTTGTTCCAGGCATCACAGTGACTGCTGACTTCTTGTCCTATGCTGTCTTGTCATACCTCCTGTGGCCGTCTCGGGGTGTCGCCAGTTACAGGTACAGCAGGATACCCATGGATGATGATTTGAGTCTTCTAGACTATGACTCCATCTAGTGACTTATATCTGCACTAGTACTGCAGTGTCTATGTGAAGTTCCAACTGTACTTGTATATGATAACTACACATTTCTTAGAGATTTATCACAAGATTCAGAGAGAACAGTTAATTTCCAATAGGAAATTACAGTCAAACCTGCTCAAGACGACCATTTCCAATAGGAAATTACAGTCAAACCTGCTCAAGACGACCATTTGTGGGACCAGGCAAAATCGGCCGGTTTGGACAGGTGGTCGATTTGAAGAGTCACAGTATGCCCAAGGCATAGAATAAATGGTTTCCGATTTTCATACAACAAAATTTGCTGCTTAATGCTTACATCAGTGGGAAAAATTTTCGGGACCGAGAAAAAGCGATTGTAACAACCAGGTGGTTGGTTTGAAGGGGTGGTTTGACTTACGGCCAAAAGGGAGCAGGTTTGACTAATATAGCCAAAATTGTAAATACCTACACTATACTTGTATGTGGTACATTTAAATCAATGGTATGACAAATACAGGTATACACGTACTGGTAATTCTATGCAATTTTCAGATAATATCTGAATATTGGTATCCTTCCGATATCAAGGCCAAGTCTTCAACATATGATAAGATGATCTTACCATATTATTGCACAGACATTGAATTCTAGATTTGTTGTTATTTGCATGAATTGTAGCCTTTGATGAACAATCTGCTAGTTTTTTTGCAACTAAACCCCATGAATATTGTCATACAGGGTTAGTCTAGTCCATAGATCTTGTGTACTTCTTGTGTTTGATTTGATTATTGGACGTAGCTAACATACACGTGTTCTATAACATAGGTAGGGATTCTGAGCAGCAAATGTAGACTAAGTGGCAGTCATTGTTCAAAACTTGTACAGACTGTATTAAGTACTGATGAAGGTATGTACTACTTGCTTAAAATGTCATCATAATACAAACTTGATACATAAATATGACCATAGAAGAAATGTAGCTTCATGTATATAATATTTATGAAATTGTATTACTAGAAAGAAAAACTGCAGTATTAATGTGTATTATAGCTATAGAGTCTAGCTGATGTAATGTTAACTTATTCAACCTTATTGAACTTACTAGTACTGTAATTATAAGTATCACTGGTTTCTGGCCACAGATAAATAATCTTTATTCTTGTACACGAATAAAAGACTACAAATATTTTTTTTTTTCAGTGTTTGGCCCTTTTTCGGGAGTGAAACAACTTTGCTCATTTTATTGTGTACACTAGGGCTGGGTATCGGTACAGCGTACCGGTACAAAACCGGTTTTTCTTATTGGACCGGTCCAGAAAAACCGGACCTGAAAAAATTAGGTGGACCGGATGTTGGACCGATTAGAAAATTAACATATTATTTTATCAGGCATTCATACGTTTTGGCGCTTGCAGTTGGAAGAAAATGACAAGAGTGAAGTAGAGTAGAGTTTATAGTAATTTCTACCAAGTTTTACAGTCAATCGTACAGGTGCAGTTAGCGTTGTAGTGTTTTAAAACGCCAGTGTTATGTCTAATACTCCACCAAACAGATTTCTTTGTAGTGAAATGGACCATTGGTATAAGTCATACTGAATCAGGTCCAGGTTCAGGTCCGGACCTGGACCTGATCCTCTGGACCTGAACCGGTGTGACAGCGTTCTCGCCCCCCCCCGGGGATTTCACCCCCCCAGGGGGCGAGATCACTAGCGTTTTCGCCCCCCTTTAGCGTTTTCGCCCCCCCCCCCCCCAGAGCAGCTGGCTACTACATATTACAGGTGCGCTACCTGGAACTATACTGCACCTGGGGAGTAACGTATATGGTGTGTTACCTGGTACCTATATGGCACCTTATTACCGTACCGTAAGATGTCACACCTCGAAAGTCGATACCATATTGTTCGGTGCAAACATGACATTGAAATGAAAAAGACAATTTTTGCAGCTGAGGTGGCATAAAAAACAGTGCTACTGCGAACGTATAAATCAACACCGTCTATGGTACGGAATACGTCAGCTATATGTTTTCAATTTGTCACAGTGTTTTCTTTCTTGTGCTGGGAACATTTCCAAAGCACTAACAAAAACACACGTGAATGATAGTTTCTCATTATAAACACTATCTACGCGCAAGTTGATATAGCTGTTGCTAAATGCTACACAAACACTGGTAAAGTACCTGTCTTAAGAAACACGGGTAAATGCATCAGTTCCTAAATACTAGAAAAAACAGTCATGTTGGAGGTGAAGATATCCCTTGGCCAGGTGCATATACCAAAATGTGCGTTATTCTAATTAATACCTAATATTTGCATAATTAATAATGACATTACATAGTTCTTTTGTGGTCACTTCATGGTAGAGACTTCATATTGGAGATATATAGGTTGCATGAGGACAGGTGAATACAATGAAATACATCTTATGTCAAGACTCGGGTATATGAAATAATGGGAATTCAAGGGACCAAACCCTCCTTGTCTAAAACAAGTTCAACTATCTTATCACCATGTAATTACGTTAATATTGATACTATGAATGGAGTTATGTATCAAACTCGTGTACTTATATCATTCTGAAACTACATTTTGTGATTTATACCAATCAACTTCTAAAATGTCATGTAAACCCGTTTTTTTGGGGGGGGGGCGAAATCGCTAAAGGGGGGCGAGGTAGGGGGGCGAGATCACTAGCCGGGGAGGGCGAGATCGCTAGTGATTTCGCCCCCGGGGGGGCGAGATCACGGGGGGGGCGAGATCGCTGTCACACCGGACCTGGACCTGAATTTTCTGTACCGGTACCCAGCCCTAGTGTACACTAAGGTCAAACCCTGACCTACTTTTCAGGCAGTCCTGTGCAAAAGACCATAGATGAGTCAGTGTTTCTGCTAGTCACTTACAATCATGTCCACTATGATAATGAGGCTATTGTCATCTGGAGGACGAGGGAGGGGGTATCTTGTCATCTCTTCTCCAGCTTCTTCTTCTGTGCTTCTGTCATGCACAACCTGAACTTCTTTGTCTCCTCCTGACACTTCCTCCAGTCTTGGTGCTCTGCCATGCAGTCCTAAGAACACAATTGTTTTTCCATTGATCACCTCAACTATAAGATGAACACCAGGCCCTTAGTCTTAGAGTGTGTAATCTGCTTGGCTACATGTATGCAGCTAAAGTATATAGCCAAGAAAGGTATAAGGTATTTTCTCCCTAGAAAGTTTCCCAGGTCAATGTCCCCCGTCTTTTGAGGCGTCGAACCTCCTCACTCTGGGGTCCTTTATAATACTAGTAACAAATTGTGTAAATCCCCATAGGCGAAAGACTGTGTCATGCCACCATTATACAGGCATTCGCTCTTAAATTCTTGTAAATTATCTCCGCACCCTGCTATAAATTTTGTCGTCCTTGTCCCCATAGGCGAAAAACTGTGTTCAAATTATAGAAGCAATTAAACAGTGGGAGGGGGGAGGCAAATTATTGACCCGAAGTTAGCCGCAGAGACGACTGTT
>NC_049979.1:25155353-25155565 GCF_000003815.2 Branchiostoma floridae
CAGTCGTCTCTGCGGCTAACCCGAAGTCAAACAGTAGTAGAGCCTAATGATATAATCGAAATAATACATACTAGGAGTGCAAAGTGTTGATCCGCACATCCTGACGCGTTGACCAGCTTGTCTATAGGATCTTCTTCTTCTTCTTCCTCCTCCACGTCGGCCTTGGGTTTAGGTTTTCACGTCCTGTCGTGAGGATTCGACATGGGCGCCGC
>NC_049979.1:25155665-25166792 GCF_000003815.2 Branchiostoma floridae
TGGGTCAAAGAAATAAAGGTACAGCTACTTCCGGGTCTGATGCAACCTCAAAGCACGAGCTGTTTGTGGCTATTGACACACTCAGTGTGCCAATAGCCAAACAGGCTATTGACACACCGAGATGCCAGTCAGCCAATCAGAGCTTGTAACATGCCTTTACGGCAATATTTTACACAAGCAATAATTAATTAGACATTGTTCGGAAGATTAGACATTGGAATCTTTGAATCTTGGAATGAACGGACGTATTCAAGTCATGCCCTACATTTGGGTACCTGTTAATACAGCCGTTATCGTGAATGTTTGGCGTGGCGTAGTGGTGAAGAGCGTTGATTCGGGAATTCTGGTAACAGCTCCGACCCGATTCGAGTCCGTGCCGGAAGTTTTTTAATTTTTTTTTTTCAATTTTTCTTGTCCCTTTTTAAACATCCCTTTGATATAAGAATATTTTATATATAAACAACTTTTAAAGTTTCTGTTAGCATCATAAACCAAAAATAACACTGACCACAGAACATGTCATAATTTTCGGCCGTGTGGTTCCCCCGCTATCGGCAGCGACTCGGAAGAATATTTCTTTCACATTAAAAATAATGGACTCCGAGGTAAAACAACAACTATAACTTCGCTTCCTTAGTGATATAAGTTTTGAGGCCGCAAATTCTCCAATACGGCAGGAATTCGTCAGTAAACACAGCTGAAAACGTGTTCCTAACCGATCCAACATGGCTGCCATGATCACATGCGGTGACAGTAAAACTAGCACCCTATATAATAGCAGATTCCGATGTTTAAAATTGTGCCGTAAACACGTGAAAAAGATCGTATTTTGGGTTGATAATGGACACAGGATACCATTTGTATTTTTCAGAGTGTTGATTGTCAAATATAATCGTAAGATTTCCTCATTTTAGTGGTTTCTAGCACTGGGTGTGTCTATAGCCTAAACAGGCTATCGCCACACTGAGTGTGCCAATAGCCTAAACAGGCTATCGACACACTCAGTGTGTCAATAGCCTGTTAGGCTATCGACACACTGGGTGTGTCAATAGCCTCGCTCGTTTGTTATACCATTGCACTAGACTTTGTGAGAAATCATGGCCACTGCCGAAGCTTGTCCAAAGGCCAGAGTCGTGATACAACAATGCCTTAATGCTAGGCTTCAAGTCCAACCACCATCAGGAGAAAAGGAAGCTGAATATGTTGAGGTATTAAAACGTTTATAGTGACCATAAGATATACAATTATTTTTAACCTCCTTGGTTCAGCTCTTTCGTGTTTTTGCCATATCATAATGTTGTAACAGTGAGGGTCCGGGGGTTGAAGTAGCGCTAAATGACCATGCCAAACGCCTGTCAGGCTTTTGGCTCACTCAGTTAGACGGCTGCTGTCGTGATCTTGTGGACCCGGGTTCGATTCCCGGGTAGGTCATGATGTTTGTATATATTGTTTCTTTCTGTTCTACTCGCCCCTTCTGTTGTTTCAATGTAGTCGTAGTACCTTTTATCAAGGAAGTCTTAGAAAATGATATAGATGTAAAATGAAGTTAATCTTAACCTCCTTGAAGTGTGCAAATGATGATATGATATTAACACAAATGTAAATTTGAATGTGTGTTTACAAAAATAATGTAACGAGTGTGTGTTTAACAAAAGTAATATAACGTTAATGTTTTCGCTGCTTTTGTGAAAAAGTAATGATGGCCAAAACATAATGTGAATTGAATGTTGAAAATTTGTGAGTGCATTTCATTTCCAGTGATTGTAATGTAAAGTACATAATTAGCCACAGAGACGACTGTTGGCCTATTATCGCTTATACTACTATCGCTCTCGGCCAAGAGCGATAGTAGTATAAGCGATAATAGGCCAACAGTCGTCTCTGCGGCTAGTACATAATGTGACTAATTGACAGGTTGGGCGTGGTATTGTCATCTACCTGTGTTTCCTCAAAGGAGCAACAGAAGATCTGGTACAGAAGATGGGTGAGTGACATACAAATGGGATACAGAGATTTTGGCACTTTTAAAGCAACATTCTGTAATCTATAAAGACTAGTTCTTGGCTAATTGGCTTTGCGAACAAAGATTACTTAATACTTGGACAAATTACCGCAGAATGACCGCAGATTATAATTAAAACGTGTTGGCTGGTAGTTCTGTTGTTTTTGTGTACACTCATTTCGTCAACTCAAGAAGTAGAAAATATCAAAGAACTATTATTAATGCCAGTACCTACCGATGCCTATTCCTCTTGTAAGAGTCGCGTCCTCCCCCACCAGACCCTTGATTGGAAGGATCCTCAGGGGAATTCAAGAATTGGATCACTACAATGTTCCCCTACGCTTCAACTTATGGTAAATTTGACAAAACAATCGTGATTCAAGCATAACGATTTATTCTCTAAGCAATCATAATACCCTATTTTTGAGTGGAATACCCCTTTAAGCTCAACATTTTTATGTCCATGTTGTGATTTATTGACTACCCCAATATTAGGATGAAACTGATACATCCATTCAGTTCTAAAGATTTTGAAAGTATTTAGTAGAACTACACATGCTGCTCAAGTTGCAATAGATAACCTTTACTTATAATAATCATTTTTCAGTACGATCCATACTGGCAGTCAGATTAAGTGAATCTGAGCCAAACGGAAAGCTAGTGTCAGTACTGGACCTGCCTGGTGATGTGCTGATAGTACCACAGGTAACTTTTCAAGTGCTTAAGTCACCATTGACACTAGAGTACAATTCCTGATTAACCATCATATCATTTAATGAACAAAGACACTCTAGAAGGGTGTAAAAAATATATACTCCCTTCTACATCTATAAAACATTCAATCTTGCATACTTTAAGATTAGATTTTAAGTTTTAACTTTAAGATAATTTCTGCCCATGACATACACGGCAGTAAACATGGCAGCCAGATTATGCGCAAATATAGGTAGGGTCTGGAAAAAATAATATAGCTTGGGCCTTATGATACCTGGCAGATTATGTTAGCAAATGTTGCTCGTTAAGCATAGCTGGAGTTTCTTTCTGTTTTCTTATTTTTCCTTTTGGGTAAGGGCCCCTCTTCACTACATAGTAATATGCTGATTATATAAGAGTGATCCTTGATTGGAAATTCTGATGCTTTGTGTTGAATCATGACTTAAAAGCACACAACAAAGCACACAACACTTGAAAGATTTGTTCTTTATCAATGAAATTCATTGAACAATCTGTAACAAATGTTTATCTGTCAGCTGTCAGCCATTACAAGTGGAAAATGGAGTCATTTACCATAATTTTCTGTATTTTCTTCTCGCATGACTTTTCCCCAATTTTTTACTTGCAGGCAACTCTTGGCGGTAAAACCAAAGGAAAAGCCATGCAGTACCATTCCAACATTGCTAAGATAGAAGGACAGGAGCTGTACACTAAATTCTGTACAGTGTGTGCAGAGACATTTGAGATAAACACAAATACGAAGGAAGCAAACAAGACTGTTAAACACGGTACTTATGGCAACAGACAAGTTTTAAGTGTTGTAACTAATGGGCCATACACACACGTACTAGACTTTTAAACTCTTTTGTTGACCTACATGTATTAGGTACAAAGCAATGAATGATTGGGACAAAAATTGTCAGTAATCGTTTATTTGTAAAGTTCTTATTGCAGTAATCTTAAGTTAGACCACGTTGATGATATGATGACAAGTTCATAGTACCAGTATACTACACTACTGGCACTTTTACTACACTAGTACTGGTGCACTTCTTAAATACAGGAGTGAATGCCTTGTTTGCTGTAATGCCATGACGTGTTACAACATATATGGTGTCTATTTTGAAAATTTGCCATCTTGTTTTTTTCACCCATCTTTTTTTCACCCTATCTCATTATTTTCTCAGTCTGCAAGGATGTCATCCATGAAGTTTACTTGCTATGGCCTAATTCACTGTAGAATACTGTAAATGCATTTAAGTTCGCGGGGATTTAACTTCGCAGTGGCGGGGAAAAGGATTTTCGCAATGGTTTCAATTTCGACGTAACACCATAGACTGCAGTCTATTACCATAATAGAAAAATGTTCGAGGTGGTTTTAAGTTTGCGGTGAAGTGGTCACCGCGAAAACCGCGAACATTAATCCACCGCGAACATTTTTTCATTTACAGTATTACTGCCTGGGATGCCTTCTGTTTGCCTTACTGCAATTTTGATTAAATGAAATAAAATAAAGTAACTACCACAAAATAAATCTTTGGAAATGGCAATTAATAAAAGTCATGATTGTTTCAGTGTACACAGTTGAAGCCTGTTGGTCGGTAGCACAACGAATAACCACACACTTCTGTTAATTGCACAGAATGCCATATTGGAGCTATCTGTGATCCAAAATTGATCTCTTGGTGATATTACCAACATGGAAGAATAGATTATTTTGATTAAAAACAAAAATGAAAATCACTGTTTACATTCATCAGTCAGGAGAGACTTGACAGTCTTCAGTAAGATGTCGGGATGGTTGAAAGTAGGTTAGATGGCAATTTGCGCTCAAATGGGAGTAAGTCATTTACCGGTCAGTAGATGGTTAGCACATGTTCTGCGCTAAAAGATAGGCATGGTCTAAACCTGGTCTGACTGCTCCTGAACTACCAACGACTTTAGTCAGCTAGGGTTCGGTATCCATGTTCGGCTATGTGTAGCCTTGGCTTACCATAGACTAGCTAGAGTGTTTCCACATACCATGATGGTGCAATTTTCACTATTATGAGAATGGCACAAACTTGTATGTTACTAGTAACTGAAATAAATACAGCAATGAAATAAATAATACATATCAAAAAATATAAATACATCTACAGGATATGTCTACTAGTAGTTATTTTAAACTTTTTATCCAATCAAATCGCAGTGTTTTCATTCCCAAGGAGAGAACTCTGGTTTTCTCAGTATCTTAAGACAGATGTTCTTGTACTGATCGAACGCGTCTTCAAACCCGTTTCCTTGTACAGTCACTTTACCCAGGATGTTACCGGAGTCACCCGCCAGTACAATGTCACGCTCGGGGTCCACGATGATCTTCACGTTTCCTAACCCATCCTCAACAATGCAAGCTGCAGCATGGAAGTCTACCAGCTCCTTGGCTTTGCCTGATGCAAAGGTTTGTATGTACCCTACAAGACTGTATCTGCCCGAGGGACACGGCACAGTTGGATGAACGCCCCTCAGGAGGTCCAGTTGCAATCGTACCGAATCTCTGCCCGGTAAGCAGTGCAAGTACAGCTGAGTCAAGGTCAAAGACATACAGGCATTAATTTCTAGCAGTTTAATATCTCCGTCTTTCGTGAGGAAAAATTCCAAGTGGGCTTCCTGGTTGTCAAACCCATGAAATATCATCCTGTCCAGGACTTTGTCGTAAGCCTGCCACAACCGAGACTGCATGTCACAGGAAAGATGAGACGGGATTGCAAACCCGAGGATGCACTCGGGTCTGCTTTTGAAGTAGAGGTTGTCGCAGATGGCCCAGTGAATGATTTCCCCATTGTAAACACATCCATCCACTGTGAAGAGTTTTCCTTCAATATACTTCTCTACCACTGCCATGTTACAGGTAGCAAGAGGGTATTTCTTGAGATCGACATATTTTTCAACATAGCGTCTCATGAGGCTGGAATCAAACACTTCTCTCATGACCACTTCTGTGCCAAACTTGCGCAAGTCATGTGCGGCCTGTAACAGCTCCTCTATGGTGTTTACTTTCTTTACCCCTGTAGACCGCAAGGAAGAGGCGGGTTTCACGATAGCAGGGAGGCCAATCTCCTTTACCACTCTGACTGCATCTTCCTCTAATTGAAGAGAGTCCAAGTCTAATCCCTCGTGAGGTATAGGGTCTGGGTCCAGGACCTTTTGTGTGTAATACTTGTTCATACACAAGAAGACAGACTCCACACTAGGGCCACGGAGATGTGGGAACTCCTGAACCAGCGCTGCGTGAACGACCGTGGCTGGTTCAGTCATGCTCAGAACAATATCGACTTCCCCTCTCGCCTTGCATTTGTCCACATACGACAGCATATCCCGATGTCCACTGGTAAAGTAGCAGCTGCCTATGGTGTAAGCATCATCCCAGATGAAGTTATACAAGCCTGAGTCTGCAGCAGCCTTGGAGGAACTCCTGGTGAGTGGGCTGGAGAAGGGAACCAGGACATTCAGGGGACGTTCTGCCATCTCTTCTTCTACCTGGAACCTTGGGAGACAGCCAACACCAGATATCAGTAAAAATACATCAGTATGAAAATGAATACAGACTACTAGTAAGTAGGTATGCTCTTCATAAATCTAATAATAATAAATTATATCAATAAATAATATCTAAGATATGATAAGCAAATTGTTATAGTAGCCTTCTCTCTTATGGTTATTTTTAAAAAACTTCAAAAAGCCATGGTCAAGTTTTTGAGAACAACAAGAAGATTTGAACATTTATCAGTGGCGGCGGCACCGTGGGGGCAGTGGGGGCGGTCGCCCCCACAAAAAGTAGGTCGTGGGGGCGTCGCCCCCACGATAAGATAAGCTGAAACACACAAAATCAAGCTGAAACTCTTGTGTATATTTTCACTAATGGAAATTTCATCAAATCTCGCTAGTCTACTGGCAAAATTTGGCCCTGAAAATGCAGGAAATGACGTTTCAGAGGGTCCAGATTTCAAAATTTCAAAGGACCTCCCTTGTGAGGATTCGCGCCTTCAGCACTGGACATGGTGGGAAAATGCTACCGGAGCGTCGTCCCCCAAAACCTTTCTCTAGTAGAAATTTCATTATCAAACTTTAGATTTGTTTACAAGCAAACTGTTCCCTTCAAGTGCAGGAAACGGCATTCAAAGTGTCCTGATTTAAAAATTTCTCCAGAACTTCCTTGCGGCGGCTTGCGCCTTCGGGGCTCACGACGACGTAGTGCAAAATATGTTGGTGCGTGGGTCGTCGCCCTCAAAAATCGTTTTCTCTACTAGAAGTTTGATTAGATTCAGCTTAGTCTGTCTGCAAAATTTGTCCCTCAAAATACAGGAAATGGCGTTTCAGAGGGTCTAGATTTTAAAAATTTCCAGAACCTACCCTGCAACGGCTCGTACCTTCGCCGCTCAAGATAGTAAAAATATGTTGGGGGTGTCGCCCTCAATAACTAAAGTTAAAACTATACATGTATTTTTGATACAAATGCCGTTGAAGTTAGCCTAATCTGGCAGCAAAATTTGCCCCTCAAAATGCAGGAAATAGCGTTTCAGAGGGTTTAGATTTGAAATTTTTCCGGGGGTGCATGCCCCCGGACCCCCCCTAGAAGGGTCGCGCCTCCGGCGCGACGCCTCGGGCCTTCGGCCCTCGATTTAGTGATATGACAAATATTCGCCCCCACAACTGAAAAACGGTGCCGCCGCCTCTGTTTATAAGAAGAGAATGAGAACTACAAATGAGAGCAGATGACAAAAGAGAAAGGAGGCTAGAATTGCTCTAAGCACTATTAAAGTGTGCAAGAGCCGACCAATTGGAAACAGCAGCGAGTGTGAAACGCATGTGTTTGGAAGCACAAAGAGATGGAAGAGAAGGAAAGACGACCAACTACCGACAAATTGAAGCAGGTAGACAGACAACAACAACAACATGGTAATTATATTTCCCCTGTTGTCTTTGCTGGTGTGGTCTTTCTTCTTCTCCAAAATATTTTCATTATGTCCAATGGCGAAATTTTTAAATCTGAATCTGCATGTTCGCAGGTAAAGTTTGCTGGTAGACTAGTTAGGTTAAAGGAAATTTTGAATACGCTTTATGACCGGTTAGCTTTACGCCTGACGCGATAGCCAGCCCAGGTAGACATCCCAGCCTTTTCCGTAAACCCGCACGGGGTACGCTCTACGTTGAATTCGAGCAGTCCTGCTACGAAATACGTAGAATTAAAACCACCGATTATGCTCTACGGAAAAGGGCTTGGGGGCCCTCTATATTATGCCTTTTTCAGTGCTGTACTGCCTGTCCGACAGCACAATGCTAGCAGTCTGTCCTATTGTTTACATGGAAACCTTTCGCCAGATCTCTCAAATCAAAATCATGTTGACACCCGTGCTTACCTGAGTTTACAATCTACACATCGGCTGGTTCACCTGTTAGCTTTGGACAGCACATCCCAAAAATTCGGTAAAACTTTGGAGAAGTAGAGGTAGAAAACCTTTCTTATTTCACTCTCACGGACAAGTGAGAGACATGAGAGGTGCTGTGTCTTGGTCGATGTGTAAATGACCCAAATTGACCCGGAAGTCTTGTAGATTGAATCCGTTTACTTAGCCAATGACAAGACAACATTGCGGGGCGTTGTCTCACCATCACCCAATCAGATGACTCATTTCATAGGTGTTGTTCTCAGACATTAGATACAAAAGCTCCTCCCCGTGACGACATTGGTTGGGCCCAAATTCGCGCACAGAATACTGGGTAAAGCAAAAAATGGCGGCGCCCACTGAAAAGGAACCCGCTTCTGGATCGGAAAGCGATCTTACCGACGAGGTTAGGAGAACAGCGGAGGAACTCAAGAACCAAGCAAACTCGTATTTCAAAGGTAAGTACACCAGTAAGTTATATTCGTGATATGACAGAGTTTGGATCATCTTAGAATACCAGAAAGGTCGCCGGGCTGTGCGTGGTACTCACTATGGTGCTGGCTGTTGTTGTTCTCCATCAGTCCATGGCAAGTAATTAATCTCTAATCTACACTCCTTGGCCAGTTTTAAACTATCTTATGCCACCATAGGATCTGCTTGGAGATTAGCAAGAAATTGTGCTGTTGTTTTTATTTTTTCTAAAACAAGATTACACAACTCTACAGTTTAAATACTGTTGCTAGCCTATGTCTCAAGTATCAGGGCGATACGATTCTTAACTGATTATGTCAAATTATGCCTTTATAGGCCTAGAAAAAAATCTTGTGTTTCCTGTTTCAGTCCTGAAAATATCATGGTTGGTAGGTAGGGTTTATGTTTTTTTTTCTTGTATTTTTTTAAAGGCTGACCCAAACTCTAGTGACACATAATTGCAATACAGGTGAACAAATTGAAGTAAACTGAAATGCATTGTCTCTCATTGTCAAACCCTTCCACTGCTGCATGAACTTACACCCTGCTTCAGGAATTTTGTGTAAAATGTAGAAATTGGCAAGAATGAACTCCATAGTGTTTGGGACTTGTAGTGACTGTCGTAGAGTTAGTTTTACAGTAGCGCCACATATGTAAAACTATACATTTCAGGAAAGCTAAAACCGGTCAGCCTTTTTACTGGAAAACACAGGAAAACACACGAAGGAGTGTATAATCTACTGAAATACAGTATGTTTTGATGAGTAAACATGACAGGTTGCTATGTTTTGCCACAGAATAATCTATATATGGCCCTGGAATGAAGAAATCGTCAGAAAATGCATGAGACTACGGGCCGGACCGCTGCCGCCACCCGGCGGACTGGACGTGCTGATTGTGCAAATTTATGTAACGTTGACGGCTAGAAGCAAGCTTTATTAAGAAATACAGAAAACAGATTCTTATCACAATCCGAGAAGATTCATATATATTATATTTATGCCAACTATAACAGATTTTTGCACTGAAGTTCGGTAGGTATCAGCTGTCTTGTTGTGAAAGTATCAGACCCCGGTAAACAAACAAATCACATGTATTCTGCAATGAAAACAAACATGGCCGCCGGGTAGCGGCAGCGGTCCGGCCCGTAGTCTCATGCATTTTCTGACGATTTCTTCATTCCAGGGCCATATGTAGATTATTCTGTGGCAAAACATAGCGACCTGTCATGTTTACTCATCAAAACATACTGTATTTCAGTAGATTATACACTCCTTCGTGTGTTTTCCGGTGTTTAACTGTGTTTTCCTCTGTTTTCCGGTAAAAAGGCTGACCCAGCTAAAACCATGCACAACAAGGTGAACATAGCATGCTAAGATTCAGCTGCAAAGTCACCAAAATATCCCCCAGAACAGTGTCACTGACGAAGGATAGTGGATTCTATCCGAAACGCCTGACCGTTTCAAAACCATATCCAGTTGCTTGAGTTACTACTTTTTGGTGTATCCCCCAGAACCTTGCAAACATGTCCTCGCTATAAACATAAAAACAAAGCTGTTTCCCCAAAGCATGCTAGGGATGACCGGCGATTGCTGATAAATAGTGATGCACCAATGACACACCAGGGGAGGGCTCCAACTTGTGTCATGATTTTGTAGTGGAAAGATCACATTTACAGTGGATCAGCACAAATTAGGGGGCACACCCCAGTTTATTTGGGGTTTCAAATGGAGGCGGCACACCCTCAAGTCCAGCGACCATCTCTTCCAGGGAATTATCCTGAAGCAAAATAACTGGTTATGGGGTGAGAGGATATTCCTTCAGCTACAAGACCAACTGAGTTTCGATCCTTCAACTTCTTTAATTTTGAAAAATTATAAGGAAAAACCATTATTTTCATGTCAAAAATGATGCACAAAATCGGGCATTTTCGCATTGGATAAAACAGATGAAGCAGATTTTTCCGGCAAACACGACTGATACTGCCAGAAAGAGGAAAGTCTAAAGAGTAATCCAGGCAATTATGAAGAAAATTCTAGTACATGTACTACAGTTTTTTTAATCATCCAAGACGCGCGGCATTGCAACTTGGCTTAACACAGCGCTTCAGAGGTCAATCTAGGTCACCGGCCTGTTTACATTTAGGCGTAGGGATATCCCGGAAGTAAGGCGCGGACCAAAACACAATTTGCACCAAAAACACACCATTTCCTACGCTTTTCAGCCATGTAACCGTTTAATGTCATTTCGCAGGAAATAATGAGAAATCTCAACTCAAACATAGACCCTCGGAAGCCTTTCGTCACTTTTTTGTCGCGCACTACCTCGGACCCCTGTCGCGGAAGAACTGGGGTGTGCACCGTTAGATCACTGTGAACATTTCAAGATTAATACGACCTTTTACAGATTCTGGTATGATGTCAACATGATTGTTTTTCAGACAAAGGCTATGAGAAGGCTATAGAGTTCTATAGCAGAGCAATCGACCTCAACCCTTACAATGCGGCATACTAT
>NC_049979.1:25168057-25169430 GCF_000003815.2 Branchiostoma floridae
GAAGTAGATTATAATCATGTTTGTCCCGTTAAAAGGTGGTGAAAGTTCGCCCTAATGACAAGGATGCGAAGGCCAAGTTCACAGAATGTAACAAGATCGTGAAGAGGCAGGCATTTGAACGGGCCATCAGAGTGGACGATGTCAAGAAGTGTGTGTCTGAATCCATTAACCTAGAGAGCATGGGTGAGTAAATTGTGATAAGACATGTTCAAATTGTGAACTTTGTTGGAACTGTGTGACGATTATCCTGACTACATTATACTGGACAGGCCCCTTCTAGTATGTAAGGTCTCATTGATGAGTTTTTTCTTCCCATAGACTTCTATGTTATAACTCGTGGTTTACATGATGCGTTCATAATGAAACTACGTGAAATTTTAGCACATTTTTCATTCTATGTCGAGCACATTTACCCTATATCGTGGGAAAAAATTGCCAACGTCAACTATACGTACGTTCTTTTTTTTTAAGCAATTACAAACTATGATTAGTCAATCCCCACAAAAGGCACTTTTTCGCTGCTGGTGTACAACCGCACCACTCAGAACCCAGGACTGTGTACCTCCGACCTGGCGCACGGCTGGAAAACTTTACCTGCTAATTTCTTCAGTTACAAACAAGCTTTCACCAATCTAACTTTTGAGATCAGTTCCGCTAGCTAAAAGGGAATTTCTCACCGCTAAAAACACGCATCCATGCAGCCGTTTAATTTTTTGGCTCGGATCTCTTTTAGGGTACCCACTCGGAGTAATACATCAATGAGACCTTAAGCCTCACTCAGATGACCAGCACCTCTGTTGTTGATCTGTCGATCTGACAAGAACCACTTCATCATCGATTTATTTTTCTATTTATCTATTTAGTTTTACCACACTAACAAACTAGTTTTGTGTGTGTGTGTGTGTGTGTCTGTCAACAAGATAATGGCTGGATTGATTGGTTTTATGCTTTGACTATTGGTGCGGTGTTAAGAACGCTGGAAATGATTCG
Organism: Branchiostoma floridae; assembly: GCF_000003815.2. Classification (NCBI taxonomy): domain Eukaryota; kingdom Metazoa; phylum Chordata; class Leptocardii; order Amphioxiformes; family Branchiostomatidae; genus Branchiostoma; species Branchiostoma floridae. The sequence goes on from NC_049979.1 coordinate 25,169,048, forward strand.
ATTTGGGGCTCCCTAGCAGCTTCCCTTGGTGCTGCAGTGGAACTTCATGTTTGGATATCAGAACAAGCTATGGTCACAATGTTTGGGCTTTGGAAAGCTCATATGATCGGGAAGAAGCAACATAAGTTTGGGATCTCTAGCAGCAGGGGCATTTTTGTAGAAAAATTCCGAAGCAGATAAGTCAAGAAAGGAATAATGGATTTTCATGATTTTTGGTATGTAGGTAGCTTAGACCAAAATGTACAGAATGAAATACTAATTTTGGAAAATGGGGTAACATTTGCATATTTATTGAAAATATTCTATCATGGCAGTTTTTTTCAATGTATCTATTGTGTTGAGCATGATACGGTTTTGACATTGGTTGGCAGATACTGATATAG
>NC_049979.1:25169530-25193895 GCF_000003815.2 Branchiostoma floridae
GGTTCAAGGCACAGAAGAAACTGCACAGGAAATATGCATACAAGGTTGGAATTCTACTTGTTGGTGGCAGCACAGGGAACCTCTCCCACCAAAAAAATGCTGAGATGCTAAACATTTGGTGGGCAATATTTGGTCCCCCACATTTGGATATCTGCCACTTTGAAAACAGTGTGTCTGAGAGAGATCGGAGGGACATTGCATGATATATATATAATAATCGCAGATCTCATTTTTTCAGCGTGGCTAGTACATTTGACCCAGTGAATAAATGTTAATGGAAGACATAAGAGTTTTCTTTTACACAACAAATTTTTCTCACATGCTGACGTTTCAATGTCTGTCAGTACGGCCATGGCGCGTTGGTACACCCGATCCCTCCATCTCGGAAGTTAAGCAACGTGCGGTCCGGATAGTACTTGGATGGGAGACCACCAAGGAAGACTGGATGTTGTAGCCGGGTCATACCAAAGACTCTAAAATGGTACATACTTCTTTCTCTGCAAAGAGGAAGAGTATGGAAGCTAAACACACTTCACTACCGGTGGACTGGCCCCCTGCTGTAGTGACTTATATATGTGTGACAGCAGGGCTTAAAAACAGAGATGGGTGCCGGGACTACGCATCACAATGTGATGCATGGCAACTTTAGCTTTAGCTTAGACATCTTCCTCAGAGTTCTGCTTCTCACCGTTATATGTACCTTGAAAAACTAGTTGTGTCAAAGAAAACTCTTATGTCCTATGATCCACCAACCTGATGAAATTATTTTCAAATGTTTATAGAGGTTAATGTAATGTGAAGTTTCATTTTGTGCATTGTTAAGATTGTCACAGGTTGTGATATTTATAATTATATGTCTAGCAATTCTTTGTAAGAGTTTGAATTCCTGTTGACGTATTTTATTTGTATCTTATAAACTCCCTTTGCTTTCCTCTTTCTTCTCAGTCACTCACTCACATACACTCACCTAACGTTACATGTACTACTCACCATGCTCACTATCTGGTTTATCATCTGTTATTTTTTCCTTTTCCTCACATTAGATCTTACTTGATGTAAAAGAAATTTTTGAGCAGCAGCCATCCCTGGTTGACATCAAAATATCCGATGTAAGTGTCTCTTTTTTTAAAAGTCACAGTGCCTAGTGTATTACTAGCAGTTACAGTAGTTGATAGAGTTTGAGATTAATGTATTATTAGTTCAGAAACAGAGGTATATGTACATATACATATGTGATATATACATTTATATTTTGTATATAGATAGACATTCTCGAAAAGGCCTTGATAACACCAATTACTTGAGAATGTGGAGTACCCAGGGTATATATCAAGTAGTGTGACTGTAAGTATGATGTGAATGTGCAGGGCTCAAGGATCAAAATACTTTTTTCTGCATATCTACACTGGTGCAGGTAACATTGAAAATTACCTGCACCAGACAAAATTTACCTACACCACTCTGAACTTAGGAAGTATGGATCATACTAAAATTGCTCAGAAACCATTTGCTATATTTTCTTTTATACTTTATAGGCGGTAACAGTCAATGTAGCTGATAACAATCCGCATACACCTAATGTATTTATGTATAAAACCCAGTACATGGACCAGTGCAGGTTAGGTGCAGGTAGACACCAGAAATACCTGCACAGCTCCAATTTTACCTGCACTAACCTGCATATACAGGTGTTATTCTGAGCCCTGTGATGTGACCATTTTATATACTCCCTAATGTTCTTTCCAGGGTTCCAAATTCACGGTGTGTGGCGACATCCACGGCCAGTATTACGATCTTATGAACATCTTCAGACTGAACGGAAACCCCAGTAAAGAAAATCCATACGTATCCTTTGTTAATCCTAGCTTCATTACCCTGAACATACAGTGTATATTTTGATGAGCTCCATATCTTATTTATGCATAGATTCAAGATATGAATGTTCATGTAAGGATGCACAATGACATATAGAGTCATTTTGATTTACTGTAGATCTTGATGGTTCATTTTTTCTCTTCACAAGCAAGACATCCATTTCATAACTACAGTACTACTGAGAATTGTTTTGAGATGCAGATTTAAAACACTAGGCCAATGGGATCATCATCATTGTCGCGGGCTACTTGCCCGGACCAGGTCCACTCTCTCCTTCCAAACATCTCTGTCCCCCATAGAGTTCTATAGGATAGGGGTCACATTTCCACAGGTAACAGGGTTAAATGTTGTTACTCAGGGTTTAAGATACCTGGTTGCCCAGTAAAGCCCACGTTTTGGGGCCGAGACTGCAATGTCATACAAGTGGTTTCCAGAAACCTTGGGAATAAAATGAAGGTTGCCACGCCAGATCAGGTATATAGAATGGAATATTAAGTCATGAATTCAAATGGAGTATCTTTCTTTTTAATTTTCATCACTGATTTGTTAAATCTAATCGTATTTACTGGTTTCCTGTGTCGCTTTTTTACCACTTTTCTAGCAGGAACTCTCCTCTTTATTTGACCTCCTTGGTTAAACAAGTGAAAAGATTAAATGTATTAGAATACACTTGCAGAGCTCATAACTAGGGCCTTGGACCTGTGGCACCTTAAAATGTCCATTTGGCATTGACTGAGGTCTTTAAAAACTATTTCTAACCAAGACAGTAAAATCTATCAATTTGGATATACAAATGTACATGTACATTTTGTAACTTTGGCACGATCTAGACACGTTTTTTCCCGATATCGGCGAGCTGACAACCTCTTGCCGACAGCTTTTTTTCAGCGTCTAGATGGAACTGCAATATCGCCACTAAGATATCAGCAGAATTTCTCCCGAAAGGTCTGGACCATTCGCCCGATAGCTTAGCAGGGGTCCCCAACAAGTTCTGTGCGCGTGTAGATGTGTCCCGACTTCGGGGGGGCCTCATTAGCATATAACGCGGGCTCATTAGGCTACATAGCTGTTTACTACAAGCGCCACGGGTGTCCCACGGCCAACGTTTCAGATCCCTTCCGACATCTCCACAGATATCGGCAAAAACTGTGTATAGATTGGGCCTATGTGTTTTATCCTATTTACGAATTTTGGATCTTCCAAACCAATGTTTACCTTGACTGTGTTGTCAGTTATTCAATGGTGACTTTGTGGACAGAGGTTCCTTCTCTGTGGAGTGTATACTGGTGCTGTTTGGGTGGAAACTGTTGATACCTGATAGCTTCTTCATGTCCAGGGGTGAGTACAGTACATGACTGGACATATGAGGCCACACCAATTTGATTTGTTGCTTCTGACTTCTTCAGAAAAATATTGGTGCGGTCGGTAAAAAAAATAAAATAAAGTTTGCAAAAAGTCTGGGGTTAACATAGGCTTATATAACACAAAAAAGGTTAGTAGTCAAGTTTTCAGCTTTTCATGGCAAGATTCATCCAATGAACCCCTTCCTTTGATTTGATACCACTGTTCTGAATAAAGGGAATTGTTTTTATACTGAAATTATGTGTGTTGAAGAAATGCAAGAAGCTTATTGGTTGTTTTCTATCATGTTTTTTTTTTTACAGGTCTGTGATAGCAAAACCTATATTATTTTTTTTGTGAGTAAATTTTCTTCCCGAATAGGAAAAAAATTGATCGGGAAATCCGAGAAGCAACAAATTAAATTGGTGTGGCCAAATGTAATAAGGTATCGGATTCCCATAGTTTTCAGTTGAAATTTGCTTTTCAGAATGCATCATGAAATAGCATTTCAAAGGGTTCACAGCTTTGGTTTCCCCACTCCACAATGAATACATTCTATAGTACATGTAATTTTTTTTTGACAGTTAGGTGAGGGCAAGCACTACCTACATTTGTGAGTGTTAAAAGATTAATGTTGCCACGAAATTGAATTTCTTTACCAATCACCTTGAAAGTTATTAGGTGAAACTTCCTCATAGATGCGAAGGCCTATTCTTTTTTACCTGTCGTTTCATGTGAAGTCTGGCATGTTATCCTCCATCTCCTCCCAGGTAACCATGAGACAGAGACCATGAATCAGATGTACGGGTTTGAGGGAGAGGTCAAGACTAAGTACTCTGCACAGATGGCCGAGCTCTTCACAGAAGTCTACAACCTACTACCGCTGACACACTGTATCAATAGCAAGATCTTGGTAAAACCTTAATCATGTCCCAGGTCACTTTCACACACTTTCCATATCAATGATGCGGTCTGGCACTGACCGCCATGGTAGTGTCTTGATTTGCATATCAAGGTTCCGGGTAGCTTGAGTGTTTTGACAATTTTGTCGGCATGTTTTCATAACTAGACTGCTATTCTCTTTACGTGGCAAAGAGCAGTGTAAACATATTTTTGTAAGCGGATAGAAAATTTCTGAAATGTGCTTAATCCACTTCCATTTTTTGCCGGTGCGTCAGCACCGGCTTTGAGACAGGAGAAGCGGGTCTTTCAATGGATGCATTTTCAATGGATGCATGGATCGGTCACTTTAACCAAATAGCCCTTCTATACGTGCTATTGCGTAATCGAGCCAGCGTGGCCGAGCGGTCTACAGCACGGTACCTATCTTCAGTAGATCGTAGGTTCGAACCCCACTTGCTAATTTTTTTTTTCTTTGTTAGACAAATCTCATGTAGTGTTTTTTTAATATAAGAAAGACCAATTCAGTAATTCGATGTTTAAAAACTCTTTTTTCGTGTGATTTTGTTTAACATCCAGGCTTCTTCCAAAATACACACCGGCCAGCTTTTTTCAGAAGCTTTCTTGTTTAGTGTGAACTGGGTCCAACATGGTGGCAGAATGAAGCTGTCTGCTAACGGACAGAAATTTGGACATACTATATAGTAGTAGTAGTAGTCCACTGTATCCTGCTGCTGCTGCTACTATATAAGGTCTCATTGATATATTACTCCGAGTGGGTACCCTAAAAGAGATCTGAGCCAAAAAATAAACAGCTGCATGGACGCGTGTTTTTAGCGATGTGAAATTCCCTTTTAGCCAGCGGAACTGATTTATTTATTTATTCAAAATGCGACGAGTACATTACACAGACCTATAGGCAGCACAGCTGATAACATAGGTCTACAAAGAACATAAAATTACAGTGGTACAAGACAAATTTACATAAAACGGTATGTACAAATGGTATTAGAGAGATGAGAAATAAAATACTACGGAAGCTTAAAAGTAAGTAACATTCTATGGGAGGTCAGAGGTCGAAATCTAAGTAATGAGAAGCAAATATGGGCTACAATAGGCTATACATGTCTTTGGGATCTACAAAAAACAGCATAATGTACTAGTAGGCTGCATAGGTTACAAGAGGCTAGGAGGAGCAGATGGAAGGTGATCTCAAAAGCTTGTTTGTAACTGAAGAAATTAGCAGGTAAAGTTTTGCAGCTGCACGCCAGGTCGGAGGCACACAGTCCTGGGTTCTGAGTGGTGCGGTTGTACACTAGCAGCGAAAAAGTGCCTTTTGTGGGGATTGACTAATCGTAGTTTGTAAGGCCATGTTGATTTGATTATATGGATGACATCCTCCGGGAACTGCAAAACTGATACGAGCGAGCGAATAAAAAAAAAGTTTGGCCAAAAAAAAAAAGTTGCCTTCAGTATGAAATCAAAGTGGCCAGGAAGGTTGAACATAGGACTAAACACACATAGTATGGTATACCAACAGTAAGGTGTAGGGACCAGTACATCATATGGGTGCAAAACTTTTTTTTCTTCTTGCAATCTTGGACCAATCCGAAAAAAACAGACCTAAAAAAAAACAGAGGAACAGGTTTCGCCAATTACAAAATGGACACACTATGTCGGCAGCCATTTGGGGTCTAACCGGGGGGCCAAGAAGACAACAAGAGCGAAGTCAAGTAGAGTTTATAGTCAATTGCACCAAGTTTCTACAGTCAAAGGTACAGAGACAGTTAGCCTTTATTACATGGAGATGGGATTTTAAAATGCAGGGGGAGTCCAATAATCCACCAAACAGATTCCTTTGTAGCAAAATTGACCAATTACCATTGTTTTGAGTATTGCCAGTTCTCAAGTTTCCACAGACAATCAGGTCCAGGTTCATGTCCGGACCTGGAAATGATCCTCTGGACCTGAATTTTCTGTACTGGTACCTCCCCCTACCAACAATAGATTTTTTCTTTCTGTCCTTTCACATCTTATCCTTTGACTTTATATTCATTTTGGCATTCTATGGCATTTGTTATCTGTTTTCTGATACTTTTTTTTCAATCTACGGAATATTTGTGCTCATTTTACAGCTGCTTTGCACAATTTATTGTGTGGTCGAAAACTTTTTTTTTTTTGGAAACGGCCGAAAATTGGTGCGAGCGCGGATGTCATCCATATAATCAAATCAACGTGGCCTAATTGCTATAAAAAAAGTTCCTATCTATAGTTGACGTTGGCAATTTTTAGGGTAAATGTGCTGGACATAGAATGAAAAATCTGCTGATATTTCACGTAGCTTCATTATGAACGCGCCCATTTATACCACGAAGTCTATGGGAAGAAACACATCAATGAGACCCTAAGCTTCTGGCCAAACTTTCATTTTTTTTTTATTGAGTAATGAGGTCAATTATCCTGCAGATTAGGCCAAAGATTTTTTGAGTTTTGCTTTTCAGAACTCTATCATTGTATCACATTTTTCTTTCAGGGTTGTGTATAACAACTGAGATGAATGGAAAAAATTGTGCTGGAAACAGATATAGAACATATGAGAGGAAATGCTATATAATAATATTAAGTGATAGAGTGCAAAATTAATGTAGGTCGCTGTAATACAGAGTCTTTCCTTCATTTACAAATGTATTTGTTTGTCCCTAGTGTATGCATGGAGGTCTCTTCAGCAGGGATGATGTTACACTCGAGGAAATCAAGAAGATCGACAGGAACAGACAACCTCCAGACTCAGGTTGGTTTTTGCTTGTACTGCATAGCTGCCACAAGGGGCACCATACCAGCCAGGCAAAAACCTGCTGAACCTATAAGCCTTTTTTTTGTCAGCCGCTGGCAAAGAACATAGAATTTTAAATCTGACATATGATATAGGTGTTGCAATTCAAAACAGATTTCCTGTATTTCACACCCGAATGGGGCATGTACATGTACATGTGTGAGGATATGTAATGAATATTGTGTTTATGTGTTCTATTAATTACACTCGTGCATGCACCATGTATGACGTTAATATCAGTGTGCTGGATCTTTTCAATTTTGCCAACTTGGTTTTACATTGCTACGCTAAGCTGCATCTGTTGGATCAGTTTGGCGAAAGGTATTTAAAAAGACAAAGATTTGGAAAGAAAACAGAAAAAGGGAATCCCAATCTACATGTACATGTACATGTACAAGCCTAACTTTTTTCAGGTCTAGTAATTGTCAATTTGTTGTATGATGTGAACCACGTCATGTTGTTGTGAAGGGCTTCATTATTTTTATTCCCACAGGTGTGATGTGTGAGCTCTTGTGGTCAGATCCCCAAATACTGGTGAGCCAAAAAATTATATTGATATAATTGCAGATATTGACCATGACTTTATTTGTTGTATCCACGACTAGCTCGACATTTTAGTACTAACAGTAGACATGTACACCTGCCTTTATAAAGGTAGTGATTTCACCTACATGTACAAAATGTAGACTTTGAAGCATAAGTACCTGGTTGCCCAGTTCCACCTCATCACAACCAATGTTTTATTTAGCGCAACTTGCCCAATTCTGGTAGCGTAGTGTAGTACCTAGTTTTGGGAGGGAGACAGCTAATGTTGTGTGAGCGGTAGGGCTGGGTATTGGTACGATGTACCGGTACAAAACCTTTTTTTCTCATTGGACCGGTCCAGAAAAACCGGACCTGAAAAAAATAGGTGGACCGGATGTTGACAAGTTTGACAAGTTTTATTGAACATATACGACATAGCAGCTGATAGCTGAATTGCGTCGACATTCACATAATACAAACAGCTGTAGTAAAAAAAAAAACGGGCACACTATTAAAAACTTTACATAATGTCCTACAAGCAATTCTTTACTAGAATATTGTAGGGTATTCGTCTTAAAATTTATAATAAGTATAAAATATCAAGTTGCCATACAAACGCTGTATCATTACTGAGTAATAAACATATCAGAAGCGGTTTCTAATGAGTAATTACTTATTCAGTAAGTATACCAGGTATGGTATCGGTGAGTTCTTATGTCTGTTAGTTCGGCAAAATGGAATGTCTAGTTTCTCAGAACTGCGAGTGGTACGTCCCATCGTTTGCTGTCTGGATGGGGGGAGCCAGTCCCGGAACTCTGATGACCGTAGTAACGACTCCGCGAATGTAGTGCAGATACTCATCATGTTGGACCTATTGGAAAATGAACAGATTATATGATCGGGCATTCACATGTTTTGGGGCTTACCGGTCGAAGAAAAAACAAGGGCGAAGCAGAGTAGAGTCTATAGTCATTTCTACCAAGTTTTACAGTCAATCATACAGAGGCAGTTAGCCTTGTAGGATTTTAAAACGTGGGAGTTGAATACTTCGCAAAACAGATTTCTTTGTGGCGAAATGGACCGTTATTTTGAGTATCGTCCAATCACAAGTGTTTACATACTGATTCAGGTTCAGGTCCGGACCTGGACCTGAACCTCTGGACCTGAACCGGACTTGAATCTTCTGTACCGGTACCCACCCCTAGTGAGCGGCCTTCCACTGTGTGCACCAAGAATCAAAATCTGTGACTTTGTTTAATTTTTCCGCCCAGCGTCACTTTTTTGATTAATCATCATTTTGATAAATCTTTTGCTTTACACCAAAGCTGGTTTTGTGAAATATTTTGAAAACAAGAGCACATTTTTACGTTAACAACTCACAGAATGCAACTGATGAAAAATGCCTGAAATTTGGAGGGAAATGCCAAAGGAGGCATATGTATGTTTTCACTTAATCTAGGGGATTTTTCCTATGGGCATTTATCTTCAGAGAGTCCATTTTCTTTCCATGAACAATCTTTAATTAGTTAAACTTATGTTCAAGATTAGGGCCTTGGACTTGCAGCAATTAAAAATTTTTTTGAGGTTGCTATAAAAGTATTTGGAACCCTGACTGATATGTAACAGCAACTTTTGTAATTCAGCAGGCTACACTATGACCGTCATATGAAATCGTCCTTGCTATGAAGATTTTCTGTATGAAGCGTGCATACCTCGGTTATTACTGAAGTTGCATTAGTAGGTCTGTTTGAATCCGTTGGAGTTGGCATTTCTATACCTACAGAATGACACCACAAAACGTGACCTTTTTCCCCAGCCTGGTCGCGCCCCTAGCAAGCGAGGTGTAGCCATCCAGTTTGGGCCTGATGTGACACAGAGGTTCCTGGAGCTCAACAACTTGGACTATATCATCCGGAGTCATGAAGTCAAACCACTAGGGTACGAGGAAGCTCACAATGGGAAGTGTATAACCGTCTTCTCTGCCCCCAACTACTGGTAAGAGTCAGTTTGTTTGTTTATATCAAATATCTAACAACATTCAGTTGACTACAGTACTATATTTTCTTCTTGAAGAGAAAGAGGAAGGATTGTTTCTACATATGTAAAGAAATGTTGAAATGAATGTTGACTGGAATGTTGAATAATGCTTAAATTCAGAAGAGGGTGTTATTTTCCAATAGATTAAGTATCAACTATTTGCAAAAATTTCACTTGTGGTGACTTCTGCGAGATGTTTGCAAATCTCACAAAACCCATGCAGATCCTACCCATGCATTTCCTATTCCTATAGTCTAGACACTTCCTTCATTGTGAATATTTTTGGCACATTGTGTTTCTTGCGCTTTTATGAGAACACTAGCTTTGGATCATTCCATTTTAGAAGTTGAAGCGAAGAAAGTCTGTAGCTCTCTTTATGTATGGGTTTGGGGGGGGGTGAAAACAAAAGTAGTAGTTTGTAATACTAGTATATGGCAGATTTTGCAGTCAGGAGGGGCAGGGGTCAAGATCCTCCCTATGAAGTTAAAATGATGGGTCCTAAGGACATTCTATGATAACGTTGTGAATGTTTTGCCCCCCCAGTGACCAAATGGGAAACAAAGGGTGCTTTTATTACACTCAACCCGCCCGACCTGTCGCCAAAGTTCACCACATATGAATGTGTGGTAAGTAATAAAAATTCTTCAAATGCCCTGAGAGGTTTTTTAAAAAATGAGCTTCCCTTGTTGTGGTTTTTGTTGAAGTTACAAACAATTTGTCACTCTGTAGTGCATTTAAAATATTACAAGTATAGTTAAGAAAAAATGTGTGTTATAGTTATAATTAATCTATGCAATCTGAGAACTAGAGATATAACAAAATATTTTTAAAAACATTAGAATAAACTTTACGTATTGCATATTTAAACAAGCTGGTAGGGTATCCAAACATAATTCTTTACTAGCACAAGTCTACAACCAATCTACAACCAAAAGATTTTAATTGATTATTGAATTTATATTGTTACAGACCAAAAACAATACCTCCATTTTTCTTGGAGGTATTGAGGTAAAAATTCATGGTACATGTATCACTGGTCCTTCTTGATGGTACAAAAATTGGTCCTGGCCCATTCACATTGCTGATCACTTGTTCTCTTCTCTTTCAGCCTCACCCGAATGTGAAGCCCATGGCATACGCCAACTCACTGCTGGCATCCTTCATGTGATGATTACCCAGGCCATAGCTTCATGTGTTCTAACAGTTCTGTCTTCTGTTATGGCTTTTCCACTATTGTTTAAAATGAATAAAAGAATGCACGCGAGTTGTTGGAAACTGGATATCCTGGTCCATTGGATAGTGGCTTTTTCTACAGCTATCCCTGGTAGGAACCTTGAAATATTGAACAAGGGTAAAACAAAATAAGAATCCTGATTTTGGTAGACTTTTGCTAGACTTTTTTGCCAAGCTTGCAGGAACTTTTCAATCAGCCATAAATTTACCACAGTGTACCAACAGTCCTTGTCTTCCTAGTTGTTTACATTTTTGTTCATGATCTTTCTTCCATAGGCTGTTTTGTTCCTTGGATTTGGTCATAGTATTACTGTACATCAAAAGGGGAAGCATGTCAGAATGCATGTTTTTATTTTGCCTACCTGTTCCATGAAATTTCTGGGGAAAAATAACAAGCAAGAAATGACATTGGAGTGCTCTTAGGAAAGGAGGAACATTAATGCAAAGGTACTGCTTGGACGAGTGTGTTGAATTATGAAGCTTGTTTTATGTGCACAAATACGAATCTGTGTAATTGTAAGTCTTAAAATGCTATTCAAATCAGTGATTGTGTCAACTCTTGCTTTAGGAACAAGAGTGTTTTAGTACATGTATGTATACAGCAAAATGGGTGGCAACATGTAGTTATGCTACGCACAGCATTCTGTTGGAATATGTATAGTACTTATAGGTATTTATAGTTTAATCGATGCTTGTGCTTTTTCTACCAATTATATGACAGCGATGTTACAACCACTTCTGAAAGCGAAAAATGTGACCTCGTAACAGGGCTCTAGCCAGCGTCCGTTTTTCCGTCAATGGACGGAAATTTGCTGCGTTTGACAGAAAAGATTTAAAACCAATCCGTCAACCTTGACAGACAAAAATTCTTGATGGAAGCTACAGGCGGCTTGGGGACGCCATCCACGGCTGTAAAAGCCACACACTGTTTGTTTTGCTATTGTTTTGATTGTTGACAACGTGTGTCGGCGTCCTTTCGCATACCATAATCTCATTAAAACCCGTTTTTCAAGGTCTCAATGGCAGCATTTACTACGTTGTAGTGTCATAGGGAAAATCAATTTTCACGGTTTTCACGACAATTGAAATTGGCTGACGGAAAAAAAGATTCAAGCTGGCTAGAGCCCTGCCTCGTAATCTTTGAAAGATGCTGATCAATCTCCAAAAGACCTAGGTTGCCTGTCTTTTTTCGTTAGTTCTGCTTCAACCCATTGAAATAGATTGGGAATAAGCAAATGTTATGTGCAACTTTGCTGGTGATAAACATTGCTAGGCTGAAGGAAAGAAAATGATGTGTTTTCAGTTGCCGTCCAGAAAAAATAGTTCCCTGCATGTGAAGAGGTTTGTGAAATAGGTCTATAGATCAACCATGTTAGCTGGGTATTCAATGACCAGTGAAGACAAGAGTATAGACATAATGATATTCCACAGATACATCTCTCCAGTAATTGCAAAAGCTTCATGTGCATGTACATGTATTTCTAATGACTTTTGCTGGCAGATTGTTTCGAATTCTTTTTGAAACAAACTTGAGATTTCACTTGGTATTTTTAATAGCCTGAATAATGACCGTAGTGACCGCTGGCTCAGTTCTTTCGCTTGCTAACTGTGGCTATAGCTTTAATCCTTCAAAATAATGTTTGTTCTGTACATTTGCATGGGAAAAACTCTAAAAATCAATTTGGAAAAAAAAGACACCCAAAATCTAAATTTTTAATTATTTTCATCAAAATTAATGGAAGGTTTGTGCAGTTGATTTAGGTATTGATGAAAATTTAAAAAAAAAAAGTAATAAGTTGTGCATATCATTAAGATAAAATAGCTGGTGATCCACTCACACTTACTCCACTCTTTGTCCATGAAATAACTCAGGGTTTATCCAGTAACAAGATGATGGAAATATGATTCTCGAACCATTCACAATTTCAGGAATAATTACTGCATGTTGAGGTATGTACAGTATGCTGGGTTGCAAAATAGGCTGAAACTAGAACTGTTGGTATGGATAATCTCTAAGCAGATGTAAGTAGGGATCCAGCTCAGTCTTAGTGTTGCGCTTGTCTTTCTATATGTGCATCTTTGTATACTAACTCTTTCCTGCCTCCTATTACAGTATAGATAACCGTCAATGGTGCAAAAATATGTGTAAAATACTGAGACTGCTCAATTGGATCCTTTCGTCTGCTTGGAGACTTACTTTGGATCCAATGCTGCTCACTTGGTTAAAGGAAATGTATATTTTCTCATCAAAATTTTGGTTTTCAGGGGTTTCTTTGACATTGACTTGAAATGTTATTCATATCTTTACTCATCTATAATCACAGTTATGACATCCTGTGCTTTTAGGATGTTTGTTATGCCTTGTCATATATCTTAGGGGGGGGAAACATTCTATGTCACATTAATGTTTTAAAAAATCTATTCAAATATGTTTTCAGTACTTAACACAGCTCTATGCAAGAGTATTTTCACAAGAAATAAAAACATATTACGACATAAGGTTGTGTTTGACATTGTTTATTTGTTGACTTCTTTTGCCATGACACAATTACAATAGTAATGTTATTGGTACAGTAGTTACATCCTTGCATGGTGTAGGTATATTCTCAGTCTTGTAGTACTGAATCACAGTTATGATAGCATCAAATGCAGGGTATTCAATTTGCTTCAACCTGACATCAGAGATGCCATGATGCTGGTTGGTTGAACCTGGAAGAGTCAGACCTTAAGATCAACTGTTCACAAGGCTGCCTTGACGGCTGCAACCACTTCTGGTAGAAGACTGTCTCTGTTCTCCTTTGTAACCTGTAAAACACATGGAAAATCCTTGTACAGGATTGAGGGCATTACAGGAAGAAAAGAATGAAAGCCATCTTCACTGAATGATGTCTTGGACTAGGCAAGGTATCAACCAGGCAGAGATGGCAGACTTCACCCCCATTACCCATACTGCTTTGCCACCCCACCTGTCCCACAGACAAAAATTAAGTACTGTAGAAAAATTATGTACTAGTATATAGACACAGACAGCCAAAAGGGCTATTTGTCAATCCCTATAGGAGAAAGGTAACAAAACAAATGGCCATAAGATAGATTTAGATGTGGAAATAAAAATGGGCAAAACCTAAGTATTTCTAATCCTAGCATACAAAAACACTGTGTTGATGACAGGCATATAAATGTTACGTAACTAACGGTTACCATGAATAGCACAGTGTCCTTCCTTCTCTTGATATCCTCCACTAGAGGTAGGGGGCGCCCCTTAGGGACAGGTATTGTAGCGAGGACGGTACTCCCTGGGGAATCTAGAACCATCCTAGTCTCCAAGCAGACCCTACGGTGCCTTAGAGATAGTATCAAAGCTGGCAAAGGAGTTAGCCGGCCAAAGGGAGATAGCCGGCTAAGGGAGTCAAACGGGCACCGGAGGTCTGCCTGCACTGAAACAGGGTGGAGCGTTTCTATTCAACAATGGTGTCGCTGCCCCACCCTGTTGTCAAGTGCTAATTACTTTACGAGCGACTTACACTGGACAAAGTCAGTGACCCGCGCGCTATGCGCGCACTTCCCAGCGGTAGGTTCGCGCCAAATGACGCCGGATTGAAAAATTTGACAGCATCGCAACGTAATAGAACAAGCGCCACAATACATAAAATATTTAGTTTAAAATCGATTTGAAGTCTGAAAATAATGCCAAACAAACTACAAATTTCGATATACATATATAATAACACCAAACTAACGTTATGAGTTTTAAAAACATGCCGCCTGATCGTAATCCTCTTTGTTATGTTTGGATGCGGTAGAAACAACCACAACAAGCCAAGCGCGCTGCCATTTCTGTCTCCTGAAAGTTTATTTCTATTTCGTTCTGCGATTTTGTAATTTCGTCCGGCAAAAACTGCGTCAAGGACCAGATGTCTGCTCCCGGCTAGCAACTATGGCTTGCATTGGTAGCATAGGGATTTCCCCTGACCGGTAGCGATGCCGACAAAGACATCCTTGCCTTCCAGAGTGGCCAAAATGGAATCGAGCTGTGCTTTCTTCGGCTCGAATCCCCATACATCGCGGAAAACACGTCGTACTCTGGCCTCCATTGTTGCCGGCATTTTAAATCTGCCGGTAACGGTCATCGTAGGTGACCCGTGACGTGACTTCCCGTGAGACGGTGCAGGGGCGCACGAGCCATCCCAGGACGGGAGGGCAATTAACACCTACTCGGCAAGCACAGTTTAATAGGCAACAAATAGATGATAATAGCGTCAGATCAGCCCGACTGAGGGCAGACCCTGGTGCCGGTATACCAAGTCCCTGGCCAGCTTTGATACTATTTCTAAGGCACCGTAGGGTCTGCTTGGAGACTAGAACCATCCGGACGGCCTGTGGGACAGATGAAGGGTGTACAAAGTAAATGATTCAGATCTAGCGAGGTTAGCTGCTTTCCCTACAAGAACGCCACGTAGTTTAAGGGCACACATGTTAGTCCCTCAGAGAGTAAGATCTTCTTCATTTGCCTCCTCATTTATACCACTACTTATCACAATTTGGAACAAACTTCCCGTTGAAACCAGAGGGCTGGGAGCATCAGC
Organism: Branchiostoma floridae; assembly: GCF_000003815.2. NCBI lineage: Eukaryota > Metazoa > Chordata > Leptocardii > Amphioxiformes > Branchiostomatidae > Branchiostoma > Branchiostoma floridae. Next base: position 25,184,861 of record NC_049979.1, read on the forward strand.
CACAAGCCCGTCCGATGTGTCTGCCTTTAAACGAAATCTATCTACATTCATGCAAAACCGATTCCGACAAAACTTCAAGCTAGAGCAGGCTTGCACATGGTCACTAGCATGCTGTTGCGCCTCTTGCATTGCCACAAGGCCACGATAATTTTACTCCATATTATGACTACATGTATATCTATTTCATAAATTTGGACTCAATAATGTATGTGTGTTGTTAAGTTGATTTATCTTGATTTGAACGTTACATTGATTATGATATCTGTTCTTGTATTTTATGTATATTATGATTTGATGTATCATTGTTATGTTTAAGGTATGGCGGCTTCGAAAAGGTGTCTTTTGACACCTGTTCTGCCATACCCTCCAGTCTGGAGAATCCTAATAAATAAATAAATAAAGAACAATGTTCCGTGGTACTGAACATCACACAGACACACCTGTCCTTGGTACTGAACATCACACACAGACACACCTGTCCGTGGTACTGAACATCACACAGACACACCTGTCCTTGGTACTGAACATCACACAGACACACCTGTCCTTGGTACTGAACATCACATAGACACACCTGTCCGTGGTACTGAACATCACACACAGACACACCTGTCCGTGGTACTGAACATCACATAGACACACCTGTCCGTGGTACTGAACATCACACACAGACACACCTGTCCGTGGTACTGAACATCACATAGACACACCTGTCCGTGGTACTGAACATCACACACAGACACACCTGTCCTTGGTACTGAACATCACATAGACACACCTGTCCTTCGTACAGAACCTCACACACAGACACACCTGTCCGTTGTATTGAACATCACACACAGACACACCTGTCCGTGGTACTGAACATCACATAGACACACCTGTCCGTGGTACTGAACATCACACACAGACACACCTATCCGTGGTACTGAACATCACACACAGACACACCTATCCTTGGTACTGAACATCACATAGACACACCTGTCCTTCGTACAGAACCTCACACACAGACACACCTGTCCGTTGTATTGAACATCACACACAGACACACCTGTCCTTGGTACTGAACATCACATAGACACACCTGTCCTTCGTACAGAACCTCACACACAGACACACCTGTCCGTGGTACTGATCATCACACACAGACACACCTGTTCGTAGTATACAGAAGGGGTTGCTTGCTCTTCACCCAATAGAAGGCTTTTCTTTTACATTATTCTTCAGTTTTCCCCAATGCAATCATACACTTGTAGTTTCCTAGCATTTCTTTTTGTTCCAATGAGACCATAAACTTGCCTGGATGAAGTGCTGACTGAACATCTCCATCTTGCCTATTTCATCGATGATGTACACACACTTCATCCCAGATGGTGGCTGAACATAAGGGTGGAAATAGTGCTGTTAACTGTCATGTATTTATTTTCATAGTAGAAGGAAAAGGAGAATTTTGTAGTGTTTCAACACGGATAAAAAGCAATAGAGAGTGGATAGAGGGAGTGGCAGAGACTGTCCGTGCACATGGCCTGGCTCTCCAGGAGGCGACACACCTGGCTCAAGACAGATGTTTACATCTCCCCGCGACGCCCCCCCAGGCATAAGCGGAAGGATAAAGTAAAGTAAAGTAAAGTAAAAAGCAATGCATAACATGTTATGCCTCCATCATCTCCATTTATCTTGAAGATAATCAAAGTCAGATAGACTTCACTTAAGTACCTTGAACCTCAGTACCGGCAGTGCGAGTCCCTCAAAGGAAGGTAGGTTGACCAGGTACTGTCCCACTCGGTACTCATGACGTCTACTGGGGGCACCAGACTGGTTACTGGAATACAGTTTATGAATATTCATGTGGGGACATTGAGATATTGGAAAGGCATGTTTGATAGCAGTGTCATTTGTGATGGAGAGTTCCGTTTATAAAAATGTGAAAATAAAGCCACCACGAACATGTCAAGATTTAAAATACTCAAACATATAAAGAGACAACATAGCAAGCTTCATGTACGTCATTGCTATGTTGGTTGTTCATGTGTCTTCGTCATGAAATTGATATATTAAAACCAAAATTAGGCCACAGCACAGCAAGTAAATTTTATGGATGACACCAGCATGCTCATTAATTTTTTTCTGGCTTAAGAAGAAAAAAAATTTCTTCATCAGGGATGGGCTACATGATGAGAAAGTACAAAAAAGGGCAAATGGGTTGTAGCCTGGTATCCAGCCGTATTATAGCTCCTGAGTCGCTTCTATCCTCTCTGAAAATACTTTGCAGAGGATAGAAGAGACTCTGGACTATAATACGGCTGGATACCAGGCTAAATGGGTTGTGCTGCAGGCTTATCATTGTACGTATTGATTTTAGGAATGAAGATATATAACATGTCTCTTCAACTATGTGATGCCACTTTGCACGAACATCTGTGAATTTTCATTGATTTTAAGGCCCCCTCTCACTTGACGTGCGGCACGCTTGCGGCATTGCTGCGTTCGAAAACGCAGATGTACCCCCACGGAACCTAGAGGTGCCGCAAGCCAACCTAGAGGTGCCGCAAGCAAACCTAGAAGTGCCGCTTGCAAGCGCGACGTTTTTTAAAAAGTTTAAAAATAACGCAAGTGGCAAGATGCCGCAACAGTGCCCCAACGGTGCCCCAACAATGCCCCAACAGTGCCGCCACCATGCCCCAAACAGTATCAAGGATATATTTTGCCTATTTTACACCAAGAATCAAAAGTAAACATCATTTTATCACCGAAAAACTATTTTAGATGCATTTCTAATAATTTTACAGCGGTTTTCAATCCAGTTAAAACACTGCGAATTCCAGAAAACTTACCTTGTATCCGTATTCAGAGTTAACTTAAAAATACATCTTTTGATTTATTTAATGAAAAGTAGGTCAGTATTTTATACTTGAAAACAAAAAATAAGTAACTGGTTTATCGATTAACCTACGGATGTAGAGATAAAGGTTATCGTACAACGTTCAAAAAGAAATTATTTATGTTGGATGACAACGAGTTTGCGTTTGCGTTATAACGTTACAAGCTAATCATTGCTGGTAGCCTGCCACCGATAAAATACAAGACAGTCATTCAGACCCATGGGCCATATTTTTCTCACTTTTTACAAATATGATAGACTTAGACATCAATAGGCTGGCAAGCCATCCGCCGACAATGAAAATACTCAGCGTCATACAAAAAAAGTATGAAATATCAAACATTTTCATTTTAGAAATTTGCAAAATTGGTGAATAAACATATAAACATACATAATTACACATAACGTTACATGGTGCAAAACGTACACATCGAGTGAAATCTGGTATATAGTTCGTGTCCGTTCATTTGGGTCATTTCCTTTACTGTAAAAGTCTTTCAAGGTTATTTATAGCATATGTACCATATAATTCATTATCATAAGGGAAATCTTTTCATTATAAATCTCATTTTCTCATCATTTTAAGGTGATTTTTCATAAATTGACAACGCTGCAATTGTCAATAACATGTTCATTTAGCCTAGAAACGCAACAGTGCCGCACGTCAGTGTGAGTGCAAGACAAAATCGGCGAAATTAACACAACAGTGCCGCAGTGAACGAACGCAGCCAATGCCGCAAGCGTGCCGCACGTCAAGTGAGAGGGGACCTTTAGCAAAACTGACCAAGAAAATAGGGAAGAGACACAGTAAATTTCAAAAGTAGTACAGTGGAGCTGGGCTAGGAGTATAGTGGAGGGCCTCCGTTATTCCATCCTCTGGGGAGGACTCTGGTACATTCCGACATACCTGACTCTGGCTAGCGGCCCCCTCTGTCCGCCCAGTGTGATGACGTCGAACCCCAGTCTCTTGCCCCCAGTCCGGACCTCCTCTGTGTAAAACCCGTGGACTCTCACTCCATCACTCTGTAGGGCCTCACATGCCTGACGTGTCAAGGTAGTCTTCCCAATACCTGAACCAGGTGTCATAGATGTTACTAGTATATTCTTTTCTTAATTCCATCAAACATCACGTTATCTGAAACACATTATCTCTATTCCTTTGCCTTCTTTATATTACTAGTAGTCCATGCCAGCAGTGTGCTATTTGCTTTAAATACTTGCCTTTTCATGAAGAAATAGCATTAATTTTGAATTTCATTATTATGAAACTAAAATCACTTCAAATGTTTTTTAAAGTAGATAAGTAAAAGTTGATACAATCTTTGAACAAAACACCTCCTGATGAGGTGTATGTAGGCTCCATTAGGTGAGGGGGTTGAGCCTGGGTCAAGGTGGGGAAGTCATAGGGGACAGCTCCAGTACAGTAATGAGGGCCTGTTGTTGTAATCTCCAGGCAGATGTGGGAACCCTTTCATCTCTGTTGTTCAGGGAAATCACCACTAGCCTAGGACTTCCCTTTTGAAAAGTACAGTAAATATCATATCATAACCCCCTACATACTTGTATCATGAAAGTATTCTTATTCTGCATATACCGGTAATGTTTTTCTGACTACAAAAACAATATTGTATTGGCAACTTGACATTGAATTTAGACTAGGCAGCATTTGCATCAATCGGGGCTCGAAATACCACCTACATATGCAGGTTAGTGCAGGTAAAATTGGAGCTGTGCAGGTATTTCTGATGTCTACTGCACCTAACCTGCACTGGTCCATGTACTGTTTTTTTTTTACGTAAATGTCTTATGATGCAGGTGTATATGGATTGTTATTAGCTGCATTGACTGTTGCAGTGAGTGTTACCAATCTATAAAGTATAAAAGAAAAAATAGCAATGGTTCCTGAACAATTTTAGTACAATCCATACTTGCCAAATTCAGAGAGGTGCAGGTAAAATTTGTCTAGTGCATGTAATTTTCCATGTTACCTGCACCAGTATTTCGATCCCTGGCATTATATAATGTACAGCATGGACATTCTAACTTCTAAGCCTCTTGAGTACATGTACCCTCCTGATGAATTACAGCCCAATTGCAACCCATTATATCACCAACTAGCATGATTAGACAAACTTCAACTAGGGCAACATTTAGAAAATCATTGAGCTTAAAAACCAATTTTGCAATGTATTTTTGTAATGCTGCCCGAGACCCAATTGTATTGTATCGGTATTGTTTGCAAATCAAAATCAGTAATTTCATTTTCAACTTGGTTTGGGCCCAAAGTTGACTTTGATTTCAGCAAAACCCACACAGCAAAACCCATACTGTTTTCAAATCTTGAAACTGTCTCTGTGTGTGTGTGTGTGTGTGTGTGTGTGTGTGTATGTGTGTGAGTGTGTGTGGATGGCTACACACATAAGTTACATCATAATGGCACAATATCAATAATTGGCAAAACTACATTTGTATTTAGCCTTTAGGTACAGGTACAGGCACAGTGGGTAGTAACTTAGGGTTTAAAAACTTTAATAGACAAGTTTCGTAAAATCCACTTGCCCTATAGCCATACAGGACATTTGCATTGTCTCTAGCTTTAAACAACTTTTCACTGGCTAATCTAAAGTTAACTGACATAAATCTGTGCACTTTTACTTACAGCAAGGAAATCATAATTTTATTTTTCACAATTTCAGTTAAAAAAAGGACTTGTACTTGAATGTAAAAGAGCATGTAATTGAATATTTTCCCATGGAGAAATCTCACTGGTTCGGTCAAGCCCGTACATGTACAGTAGGACATACACTTGTCCAACAACTTTCTCTTTCCCTGGGCAATGGAGATAATTGTTCAACCCTGCTTGTACATGTAACTCTGTATTACTATTAGTTCGTATACCTGTATCTGAACATGTATTATGTATTATGTAGGTACATAGCCCTAATTCTAAGGCACTACATCTCTCACAATAACTTACTATATAGAGGTCTATTACACGTAATCTTTGCACTCTACTTATAACGTGGTTGTTGTCAAGGCTGACACAAACATTCACAGTGGCTTGCCTTCTTGTCTCAGTCTCTACATATTTTCTTAAAAACAAAATGTACAATAAAAAAAAGGAAGAAACAAACCAATGTACAAAGTTTACATGTGCAGGGACCAGGTTATAGTCCATATTTTACACTTTGAAAAAACTGAAGCTTTGCAAAACTACTCATTTAACAAATATATTACAAAATGTCAGAAAACACTGTAATTTGAGAAGTCAGTAGTATAACTATAATCAAAAGTACAGATATTCAGTATATTTATGATAAACTTGACAACTCAAGAAAAATGTAAAATGTTTCTTTTAAGGTTAACAGATTTTCACTGCAAAAACGTGTTCTCTAAAGACAAACCTTACCTCAAAAAAGCTCCCAATTTCTTGGCTTTCTAGCTGTCAATGTATGATAGATTATAAAAACAGTTTCCCATATACATGTATGCAAACATCCCTGTCAAGTTTGAGAGTTTTCTTGGTCACCAAGACAAGATAACTCTAGAATTGCAGGAAACTAGCTAATGGTATCATCAAAAGTATTACCAAAAGTTGTGGGAAGGTCGAGAAGTATTGACTATTAACATACAAAATCATACAAAATTTGTTACATTCCATTTAATGAATGCTATCTGAACTTCTATCTTCCTACTTTTGCAAACTCTCTCCTCAGCCAGTCAGAGTCCTGATAGAACCTGGGGTCTCCCAGCCGCAAAGCTGTCCTCTTATAGAAGTAGTAATACAGCACGGCACCTACTCTCTGGAACACGAACATGGCCTGGAAGCCTTCGTTCCAGATGTACCTGTTTGGGTCCTCCCACCGCAGGGACATGGCCCACACGTGGAGTCCCACACACAGGACGAAGTAGGTCAGGGTCACGATGATCGTGGTCTTGAACTTACGGATGAGAAGTCCGACGAGCCCCGCCTGGAAGATGAAGGTGTTGAAGAAGACGAGGAAGACGACGATGACCGCAAAGACGAGACAGACGTCCTGGATGATGTACAGGACCAGCTGGATCACGTTGGCCATCCGCAGCAGGTCCGAGAAGGAGTTGACAAAGATGTCCACGAAGAGCAGGAAGAACTGGAGGTACAGGATTGGACGATAGCTGCTCCGACGCATGGTGGTATGACAAGTATCTCACTTGGCAGGAATTACGGAGACAAATTTCACTCCGAGATAGTCGCCGCAACAGGTCTCGTAGAACACTTGATCAACTCCAGTCGAGTTCAGTTGTTCATCTCCGTAATGCAACTCGGCGGTCTCTTGGAAAAATCTCAAAGTTTTGCCATCCAGCCTTTACTTGGATCCTTCCACAAAGCTCTAACAACCGTCTGGAAATTTTCTCAGCTCGAGAAGGCGGTGGCGGTGATGACTGTGTGATAAAAGTGTCTGAGATCAAAATATAGAAGTCCACAAGGTACAAGACCAATTCTGGAAATGACTACCCGCAGTCCCAAGCCTAATTAGTTTGTGAATTTCTATTGCCCTCCAGGGGCTTCATAGGAAGTCACAGTCCCATAAGCCCCCTGGCCATTTTCAAAATTAGACCCAGTGCTTTCTTCTAACACATCACATCTTGAATACAGCTGTGGCATGGGAGTCTTGTTTGTCTTGGAAACCACTAATGTTTGCAATTTTCACACATGGAATGTTTCAGACAACGTACAAGGCGGCTGGTACATCTGATGGAGATACGTGTTTGAGGAAAAACAGGCCTAGTGGTCATGACCAGTACTAGTAAATTTTTATTCAACACTTGTTCATAATACCAAATAGAACCCAATAGTACAACCACTTCACACTTGTGCTAACCTTGGCAACACACCACACGTGTATTCAAAAACAGAAGAAGACGGAAATTAATTATCATATTAGACTACTACTATCAACACTTTAGCTACAATACTTCAAAAAATATCCCGAGCTGAATAAATATTTTGTGACCATGCAAAGTAAAAGGGGGAGGGGGGTGATCATGAAAAGACAAATGGCGGACAAAACATACACGTCGATTGTTGTAACGGTTTTTCAGACATTCTGTCGTCTTACCTGGTGGTCCCGTTAAGAGTACATGCCGAGCACCAGCAGAACCAGCAGTAGCCATTCTTGTCTCTTGTTCAGGGCTTTGGGAGATCTAACATCTCCTTTTTTCTTGCCGCTGTAACCGTCTGGGTTTGTCTCAGAGGGGGGCTTGTGAAAAGAATGTAGGTGACCTTTCACCCTTGAACCGCAGGGGTCGTCTATACCAGATACATCGATTCTGTTGCATTTACGCGGAAGATGTAAATTTTGAAGTCGTTGTTTGTCTATTGAGCAACATATATCACCGACTTTGTGTGCTCTGGGGCACGTGTAATGATGTTAAAGAATTGTTGGGAGAATTCCTTATCTTAGACCGTCTTCTTTTCGAGATACTGAAGTATTGAGCTGAGAAAGGGAAGAAAGGAAGGAAGGTGTGGGAGGGGGGCGGCGACCTCGAAGTGTTTTCACCTGTGTTTGCCTGGATATATAAAGCAGCTTGAGACTCCATTAAGATGGGGAACGCCGTGAACAAGCACATCCAGACTGCCGAGAAGACTGGGGTCTGTGGACTAGTCGGCATGAGACTTGATGAGGTATATTTCTCAATATATAGTATAGGACGATTTTGTGCTTCCCAATCGCATAATTTGATCGAATTGATAACGTTATTATTTTTTGGTCACGAAAAGAAGACGGCGTCTGTTTGTTCATAAATAACTTGTTGATAGCTTTTAGAAAGTATGACAGCAGACGGTGTATGTAAATTTCTCATGTAACGTTATCGTTAAATGGATTATCTAGTACCTAGACATCATCAAGGTATAAAATGTCACACATTTGACTCTGATTCTGAATGGAGGACGTATTTGCTCGATAGCCTTGACGCGTATGCTAGTAGGCAAATCATGCAATTTTAGAGCATTAAAATTGAAAATATTCTGGATAAGATAATCAGTATATTGACATTTACTTCATCGTAGTCAGTAGCACATTTGTATCATTATGATTATTTCGTACTTTGAACATTTAAAAAGAACACACAAACATGCCGGTAATGTCAGATTGACAATATCTATGTC
>NC_049979.1:25193995-25260709 GCF_000003815.2 Branchiostoma floridae
CACCGACTAGGTGAGAGGAAGGCTAATGTTTTTGATAGAGTTTTTGTTTTGTGTGAGTGAAAAACATTCAGTCAGAACTTGAAAGGCATACTGTACTCCAAGGAGAGTCTTATTTTCTAAAAGACCACATCTTCATGAACTCAAAATTAACTACCCATAGTAAGTTTACAAAAATATCCACAGATGAACAAATAGATGAATCATTCATTATCCAGTAACTGAGTATCACCTTCATGCAGACTCATGGAGTGTGATGCATGATGGGAATAATAGTACCTATGGGATAATCGCTGAGGTCCCAGGTAAATTTTTGGGTCAAATAAATAGAAGAATTTAGTTGCTAAGAATGGAAATTGCTGAACAACTATTCACACACACTACAAACATTATTTTTAAGATCAGACCTAGATTTCATCCATTAATAAGAGCGCCCCATTTTAAGAAGGCATTTTTTCAATGGGTTTCAATGGGATGATTGAGAAAGACCAAACCAAAGCCCAATGTTGACCAAAAGCAAATGGGAAGTAATCCTGCATTGCAAAAATAATTTTCAAGCTCAACTAAGTATTTCTAAGAGCGCCACAGTTGACGTTTGTCCAATGGTTGTTCGAAATATGTTACACCTATATGTGTCCAAATTCAATGTCATTATCAAGTGGTCAATATGATTACGTTATGGAATACACTAAAATATTACTACCGAAATTGGAACACTCTCCGCAGTATGTCGTATGCCTTTAAGAATCTATATGACTGTGACTGTGAATGGGCTGTTGTAAAATGGTTGTGAGTGGAGTGTTGCATGGCCATCACTTGAAGTATTAACTTAAGTTACCAGAAGTTGGTTCTTTAATACATGTCTTATTTACAAAAATGTATATATAGTTCTTTGTGACATATAGTGTTATTTATACCTAGGAGGCTTTCCTTGTTTGGACTCTGGAAGAAAACTAAGTTTGGGACCCCCTGCAGCTTTCTGCAGGCGTGTTATTTATTGTTTATGACTTCAAAAACAGGCTAACGTAGGACAGCATGAATGAACTTTATTCTTGTTTGCCACCAGAAACTCTTCCAGAAGAGTTCTTCCACCTGAAAAAGTTGGAGACGCTTTCGCTAGAAAACAACAGAATCCAGAGACTTCCGACATCAGTGGAGAAACTGATCAACCTGAAATCACTATCCCTGGCAGGGAACAAAGTGGACAGCTTTCCGCTCGCACTGTGTAAGCTCAGACACCTGGATGCACTGGACCTCTCCCGAAATTCCCTGACTGAAATTCCTGATGGGGTCGGTGACCTACAGGTCATTGAACTCAATCTCAACCAAAACCAGGTACTAGTACTAGTATGCACCTTTCTCACGCGGCGACCATGATAGAGCAATGACGAGGTGAATGAGGCATACAAACAAAACTTATTTCTAAATTAGCTCGCATTTATTTCTCCCCAAAACCACACAATGTTTCACAATATAAGATCAAATAATAAATATTGTAACTAGGGTTATGCACCAAAAGGTGTAGCAATTTAGAGCAGCGTAGACTGACCCCATATTCCTTTAAGAGATGCAAAATAAAAACATAATAATGCAAATATTTGACGGACATGTAGCCATTCTTTTATTGGTCGCTTTCCTAATTGCCAGGCTATCATTGGTTGAACTGATAATTATGATCGACAGTCTTTTGTTTGCCTCATTGAACTGGTTTTAGATCTATCATGGCCCCCGCGTGAGAAAGGTGTATATCCTAAGTTGTGATTGTCAGTTTAGTCTCATATAAACATTTCAGTTCCTTTGCATATGAAGGTAGCTAGTACTTCACTATGAACATATACTCTTTTAGCAGAACTTTAGTAATTAGTAATAAGCAGTAATTATACTATTTCTTTGCACACAAGACATAAAAAGGTGAACTTCGTTGACGATCTGTCATATACTTAGTTGCTGAATGCTCAGTGGTCACTGTCCAGTTGTAACCTTTTGAGTGCAAAGGGGGCATAAGTCTTGTTATCCCTTTATTTGTTTACTCACAATGTGTTGTACAATGTGCCCATCTGAGCTTAAGATTTGAACCAGTGGTTAGCGGCCCTGCCTCTGGAACTAGAAGCCGTGAGTTTGGTTCCAGCTCTGTCGCTCACCCGACATGCACGCTACCAGAAAGGGTTGCAGTCCTTAGGACAGGACGTTAAGCCGTGGTCCACTGTTCATTGTGCTTGTTGAAAAGAGCTAGGGGAATTTCCCCGGTACAACGAACCTGTAAATACTGTACATAGCGTCTGTCCTCTCTGTCACGACCAGTGGAAGACTAGCTCTTCAGTGAGCAAAAACTGGATCGAGATCACTTTCCTTTCCTTTTTTTTTACCAGTGTGGTTTGTAAATACAGCACTTAACTAATGGTACGAACACCCAATGGCCAGTAAAAATCATTTATCAAATCTTTGTGGGGGATGATGAACAAAAGATCTCATTGTGTACTTATCTCTCGCACTCACTCACTATCCATTGTCACACTACACACATGTGAATTGTTTCCTTACTCCAAAAAGCAGCTACTCAAGCAACTGGACATGATTTTGGAAATGGTCAGATGTGTCAGGTTGCATCTACTACCTTTCATCAGTGACACTGGGGAAGTCCTGGGTCATTTTGTTTCAGGTTATTACAAACACCTTTGATAAGATCAGTTACTGTAAATGCATTTAAGTTCGCGGGGATTTGATTTTGCGATAGCGGGACTTTTCGCGGTGGTTTTAATTTTGCAGTAACACCATAGACTGCAGTCTAATACCATAATAGGAAAATGTTTGCGGTGGTTTTAAGTTCACGGTGGTTTAATCCACATTAATCCACCACAAACATTTCTGCATTTAGAGTAATACCATTGCGAACCATGTGTTACTCAGCACCAAGAGGCCACGTCTAGCGAAATGATAGACGTTAAACGAGGACAACAACAACAACAATTGCTTACTTTCACTTGCTGCTGCTAAATAGGGCTGGGGGGAGGGGGGAGGTCATTATGTAATCATGTTGCATGTCATGACAGGGATAGAGGAAGTGTTTAGAGGTGGTAATCCATTGATAATTGTTGTTTCTAAATGGACAAACAGAAAAGCAGACAGTAAAATACATAAAGGAATAACACAAGTGTTTGTGTTTGAACCTTTTTCTCAGCTTAAAACTAGTCTTTCTACATTGTTATTCCCTTCACAAAGAAATGCTATTTTCCAGAGGGTGTAAATGTAATAACCACATATAGCCTTATATAGCTGTTCTAAAGAGTTTGACCCCACTGAGCGTTTACCTATACAAAATGTAGTTTGACCATAGGGTTTGTGACTATGTATGATAGTATGAAGCTGAAAATTGTCCAGTAGATATGAACTTACGGTCATGTACATATGATGACCATGATATTCGCAGGAGTAAAAGCAGAAAAATGTTTCTTCCTGCTTGTAGATCAATAATCTGACAGATGCGTTGGCCACCTGTCCACGGCTGAAGGTACTGCGAGTGGAGGAGAACTGCCTGCAGCTGTCCACCATCTCTCCAAAGATCCTGGGGGACTCCAAGGTGTCTGTCCTGGCCTTAGAGGGAAACCTGTTTGAAGTTAAGGACCTGAGAGAGTTGGAGGGTTATGAGAAGGTAAGGACAGTTGATGTTACCTCGCACACCTAGCAGTATACACAGTGTACAACAGGAGGATACAAATTCAGTCACATTTGGGTCAACATTCTTTCAACAGCGCCATCTTGTGACAAGAAGTAGCTGACAGTTAGCCTGATTAAATTGCACTTAGAGTCACTTGTCCAACTTTGGCCTCTAGCTAGTAAGGGGCCCGTTATCACTGTTGACAGCAGTGTTGCACAGACTAGAAGGCACTGAGTTGTTGCTGAATTTTTGTAGAAGATTGGAATCTTGGAATGAACGGACCTGTTCAATCTATGCCATACATTTGTCTATGGTCCCTAATAGCCCCTAATATTTGATTAGATTGAATGAATTTATGGTGATATTTCTTAGAATGGGAGTAATGCATCTTATTTGAATATATATGTAGCCCGTCCCGGTATCCCTTGTGAAGTTGTGAATTACAAATGTAATTAATATTCATAAGGTTCCAGCGCACCGCAGTATTTTCCGTGCGGGCAGCGATATTTGATTGATCACTGTAAAATTGAGAAAGTTTCCAGATAAAAGTTTTCAGATGGTACAAAAATAACCATATTATAGTCCAATTTCATTTTGTACTTTGTATTTATCTCTTATTCATTGTGCATTTTGTATATGAAAGTATATTTTGTTTCCAATTATTATTGTATAGACCATTTTGTATCAATTACTTGTGTATTTTGTTTGTTTTGGGGAGACAACTTGTAGAGGGGACCTCTCACCTGTTTTGTCTCGCCCTCCATTTGATATGGAAAGTTCAATAAACAAAGAAACAAAAAAGTAGAGTAACTTTTTACAGTTAACTGTTTTTTTATGTTAGTAAGATGTGTTTGTTTAAGTCCCTGTGATTGACAGCCTTTTTAAACGTCTGTTTACAGTACATGGACCGGTTCACGGCGACAAGGAAGAAATTTGACTGAGGACAGACTTATCTAGAAAATGTGCGGAATGTAGCTGTTGATCAAACAGAGCAAGCACAGGGGAAATAGTTCATCTCATATATCTTAGAATGATGGGAAGTTGTACAGGTTGATATGAAAATGAGTAATTTTATGATGATAAAATTACATTTAATGAGTAAGTTATGTTTCGATGCCAAATTATATCCCAGGAATGTATATGATTTTCAGTTACCAGCCGTACAATATGTATATCTTATCACGCCCACCCAATAACAATAATAACATAATATACTGGCAGAGAAAGTTTCCTGTCACTGTACAATGAAAGTACTGATTAATTGGAGACTTAGAAAAGGAGAACGTATCAGCATCACATCACTTTTATCAGCTTGTAATAGGTTATTGACTTTGTTTTAGTATGTCACTGACAGTCAAAACCAGTGTTGCAGGCCAGTATGTATATGTACATGCTTACCAGGTATTCTAAAATAGTACTGCATTCAAACTTTTTCTAGTTAGACTTAATACAATCATTAAACTAAGTGTTTTGTTCTTTTACATATCTAGGTGTGCAATCATTTTTTTCTTTGTTTTTTTTTTATTGATTTGATACTAGACTACAAAATGCAAACATCACTTCAGATATAAATTCTGCCAGCTGTGGCCAGAAGTACTAGTGTATCATGGATGAAAACTGTCAAACATATTTGTCTAACATAGATGTTGAAAGTACTGTATCATTAAAAATGTTAACAATATCTTTTTAATGATGATTCTGTATTTTGGGGTTTGTTAGCAAGTTCTTCTTTACATTTCAAGTTCTTCTTCACAGAGGTGTGGTAGCAAGTTCTTCTTTGCATTTATAGTTAACGTTAGTTCACCTTTATCCGTAGGATAACCTATATCTGTTGTATAAAAATAGGGTATTTGGGGATCATTAAGTCGATGGAAGGTAGTTTTACATTGCAATATTTTGAAAATGTTGACATTTGAAACCCACTTTGACCTACATACATACATACATACATATTCATGTTGACCTGAAATCTCTAAATACCCATTTTTTTAAACAATGAATCTAGGTCACCCCACGGATTAAGGTGCACTAGTGTTATAAATTGTAGCTGTTCTGATGTATTTGCAAAATTTTGTATTTTTGCAATGATGCACCACTATATTATACCAGGTTAAAAACAATATACTATATCACATCTACAAAAGTGTTGTGAAAATTCAACAAAAATATATCTTTCAAAACATATATGAATAATTTGACTGCTTTTAAAACGATAAGTCCTATTTTGAAAGATTTGGATGTAATTTGACTGCTTTTAAAAAGATACATGATGAATCAACTTTCAAAATATCGCTTGGCATGTGCGTCGACGCAATGCTCGCTCTTCTCTGAATCTTTTTCCTTCTGTTTCCTTCTGATTTTTCTCACGTATCGTCAGCAGTGGTGACTCTGAGAGCCGTGTTAGAGTTCATTCTTGCCCTCTGGAAAATCCGGTTATGTTTTTGAACGGAAGATTCGTCCACGTTTAAGATGGATGCAAGAAGTTGTGGGTCCATGGTTTTTCGTCGGACTAGTCTGGGTTTAACCAAGTCTTCAGCTTCTTCCTTGGAATCTTGCTGCTTCCGCGGCATCTTTATCAACGGCAATTTCTTTGAATTTACGAGTTGCTTAAACTATTGTCAAATGTGATGGTCCAGGCATAGAGCCTCGCTCTAGGACGCCACCGTGCGATTCTTGGAACACGTCCCCTGGCAAGGTCGACGACGGTCCTTTGGATAGGAATGCATTCTTCTCGTTTTTGCCCAGTTTCTGTAATGGCATCATATACTCGCTGTGTGTGGACTTTCCTGACAAGTGTTTGTCGTTATCCGAGGAGAGCATCGTTTTAGTTCGCAGATTCTTTTGTCGCGAGTTTTCCTGGTTTAACTCCAGAATGCGCTTGTTGATGTTTTCCAGACGAGACA
Source organism: Branchiostoma floridae (assembly GCF_000003815.2). Taxonomy (NCBI): domain Eukaryota; kingdom Metazoa; phylum Chordata; class Leptocardii; order Amphioxiformes; family Branchiostomatidae; genus Branchiostoma; species Branchiostoma floridae. The sequence continues at coordinate 25,200,551 of NC_049979.1, forward strand.
ACAGTCGGATCTGTTCGACTCTGAAACGTTTCAACCAGACAAAGACTACAGATGACGTTAGCTGACATAGGCTAGCTAAGAACCATTGACAACAGGGAAAATAGAAAATAGAATGAATGACTTGGCCAAAGTTTCATATTGTCTGTCTGCCTAGCTAGACGACTACGTTACTGCTGTACATGTAGTAATAACAGATTCCTTACCTGTCGGAGTTCCAGGCGATCCATCTGTCTTTCTCCAACGATAATCAGCCAGCTCACCTCAGATAACACACATTCAGGATGGTATATATGCAATTTGGGTGAAGACGATTTTCTGTCTTATCCTATGTTTAAAAGAATTAACTATTCTATATTGTATTTGAAGCCAAAGATATCCCCAAGAATGTTACACGACGAACGCTATGAACTGAATTGTACGTATAATTTGTCGTTTGGTGCCCGTGCTCGTCAAACCTTTGCAGCATAGACCACTAATCTTTATCTCGAGGACCCGCTGTCTTGCTAGTTATCATCTGGTGAATACACCTACAAAGCTACAAACCAGATGGAAATAAGTATACTGACCACGCGGTCGCATCAATCGTATGTCGTCGTACGACATACGTTGTCGTAGGATTTCCAAACAGGCTGCGACAGAGCTAACCACCGACAAGGATCTGCGCAGTTACGACCCGTGCACGCACGGTGCACGACCATCCCCTCAGTTTGCAGTCGTACTGCGATCTTGTGGCCCGGTCCTTACCTTCCTTTGTTCCCTGCACCACCGATCTCAAAGTCGACAATTGGCTTATGACATGAATGCTTGGTTTAAAAATAGCCCTTTAGTTGATGCATGAAGACAACAGTTAAGTAGCCGGGGTTACTCTATCTCTGACTGTAATCCGCTCAGACACACATGGATACCGCAAAACGCTTCTCCTTCACTTAATTCACAGAATTGGACATTTTTGTCTTTTAAATAAGTGCTTTGTACTTGTTTGCCTGTATGTCTCTGTCCTGTCAGATTCAATTTAGCGGCAGTTTTGTCGTTGGAAGCATGTCTGTTGAATGTGTATAATTTGTCCTTTTGTGATTGTCTAATTTCTGTACCCAAATTGTAACTGTGTATTCCCATTTGCAGCAAATGAACTGGACAACCCATTTCTCTCGGGGGTGGGGGGTCCTGTAGGGCGGTGCCTTTTACTCCGAGCGGTAAATTTCCTTCGTTTCGAGTACATCATATTCAATAACATTCTTGGTTCAAACAATAAGGTTAGCCTCGACATACATTGATGACACAGCAAAAGCGTACCTACATGTATATAGATTATTAGGTAATATTAATGTTAGGACAGAATGGACTTAATCATGCTAGAATAGTATTTCAGCAGTGATAAGACTACGTAAAATTATTCGTTATCTGCATAATTTGCATAGCCATATTTTGGGGGCATTAGCTTCTCTGGCATGGGGTAGCGTTCTCACTAGATATGGGTAAGGTAATATTTAGCATGGGGGCATTTAACATGCTTGTATTTTGGAAGATTCTGATGCTGCGTTGCTTTGTCAAATCTGGATCATTCTATTTTAGAGAGAGGAGTGTGTGCATGTGTGTGTACGTGTGAGTGTGTACGTGTGTGTGTGTGTGTGTGTGTACGTGTGAGTGTGTACGTGTGTGTGTGTGTGTGTGTGTACGTGTGAGTGTGTACGTGTGTGTGTGTGTGTGTGTGTACGTGCGAGTGTGTGCGCGTGTGTGTGTACGTGTGTGTGTGTGTGTGTGTGTGTGTGTGTGTGTGTGTGTACGTGTGTGTGTGTAGAGGGGGGTGAATTTGAAGTAGTGTTCAGCACCAAGGTCAGGTTACTTGCTCGTGAGTAATCTGATAATCTAATGGATTCTTGGAAACAACCAAATTTCCGCAAAATAAAGTAAGTCTTAGTTCTATGTATAAGCATAACAGGGAACTTGCTGATTTCACCCGCGTATTTCAAACAAAAGGTTGGTTGGGAGTGGTCGGGAGACTTTGGTCGTCTAGGTGTTGCAGGTTTTTTTTTTTTTTTGTAAATACGCGAACGCCACCTGTTGACTGACATTATGTCTGCACTACACATATATTGACAAACATAGGGTGAAAGCGCATTTCCTTCCTTTAGATCTAGCGCGCTCTGTTTGCGCTCTTTTGCGGAACATCCTATTCTAAACACTACCCTGTTTTGAAAAGCTCCACAAAAAACAGCCAGATCACAGGCATTGCAACAACGAAAACATCACCAACAATACTACAGGGTATGGTTCAGATCTGTTCTATTTCTGTTGCCGTATTCAATGCGTTGCGTTGGCCGGCAACGGAAGCGATTATTTGATGCGTATCAATCTTTTCTTTCTACTTTGTCTGATTTTCAACCCCCGAGACCTCGGGTAGACTAATCACAAGCTTTGGTAGTAGCGCCTGTTTGTAGCGTATCTGTCCAGAGTCTGACAAGAAGATAACATATTTCATATGGAAGTCATGGCGGGGAAGTCATTTTTTAAAAGAAGTGACGTGCAACATGTTGACTGAATGTTTATGTGTCGGAGTTACGCAAGTATTGTTTGCTGTTTGATCCACACCTGTTATGACCGTTGGGGTGACAGCAAAAATGACCAATCTTAAGAAACTAACAATCGTGCTTGGAAGGAAGCCAGAAGTTCGTGAAGAAGAGGCGAAGGAAGTGTCACACCTTCCCGGTGAAGGATTGAAACTTGTTCGCTGCTCCCAGAAGAGACTTCCCGAGGCCCCGCCGAACACGCCGGCGGCGACGAAGGAGACGAAGTGCCGGGAATCGAACTTGGACTTTGAGAACCCAATGCACAAGGCGAAGAAGGTGAGGGACAGAGGTGAACGATGGCTTGTAGATGTCGTAGAAAGCGACAGAGTTTCTGACGATAACCGAGAGGGTATGAGAGTACGCCGCGCCAACATCCTCCCCAGACTGGCCCTCCCCCCACTGTCCTCTCACTTCATGATACAGCATCACATCTGTCAGAGATATCTAACTCACGCCAGCTCGGGCGACAACAACGTCCAGTTCCCGGGTATCACCCGATCCAACAGCATCGTCAGGCGACCCAAGATAGCCCGGAGCGGAGAGCTCCGCAGCCTGTGGGTAGAAGGGAACGAGACTGGGCCTGGGCTGTTCCTGTCCAGATACAGAGATGGACCGACTGCAAAGGGCGGCTCTAATTATAAAAAGAGGGACCGAGGAGTAGGACGAAAAAGACAGTTCTATTACGAAACGGGGAGGTCTTCCTTGGCTGTACTGGGGACGAAGAAAGAAATTGAGGGGCCGGGACGTGAGTTTTACCCTTCCCCTGCGCACGAAGCGCAGTCGATGTACCAACGTTCCTTGATGCGAAATTGGGCGAAATTCTGTCGCATGTGAGTGAACATCAAGGACTTGTGAGTCACAGACATTTAAGTGTGCATTTCGTACTCCACGTGGACTTGCTGAAAATCTTTGAATGTTAAAATGACGCCACACCAAAAGGATGTGTACTAGTGAAGCCGCAGATGATCTAAAGATAGCTATAGATCCGCATGGCTAGAGTTTGAGTAATACGCTTTATGAATAATTTAAACTTTGGGGAACAATTGTTAGTTCGGGTGACAGGTGAAGTAGATATATGTCAATTGGGGTACGCGGTAGATCATTTGTTTCCAAATGATCACTCAGTTTTGATTTAAAGGTCACAATATCTAAGAAAAATTAAACAAAATGTAGTGTGGCCGAGCTAAAAACACAGATATGAGGTCCTCACGAACTGGTTCCGGACACACTGTGGGTGGAGATTACTCTCCAAGCAGAGGTTGAGTCGCGTAGATATAGTGTAGTAATCGGAAAAATCCTCTTGTAAGAGGAGCGCGACTCAACCTCTGCTTGGAGAGTAGGTGGAGATTATCACCTCACCTTTATTATCACCTCACGACGCTTAGTTATCCACCAAACTAGTTACAATTCTGTTTAATGTCGTGTCACGTTCAACTTCATATTCTATGAGTTGATCAGCCTTCCACACTTTCATGTTTTATGTGATACCTGAAGTATTATGTATTTTCTTTGCACTTTGTCTGCAAATCGAAAATAATAGGAAGATAAAATATACTGTACATAAATTTGTAACTTTCCTAACTCAGATTTATTACCTCCATGAAAAAATGGAGGTATAGTTTTTGGTGTGTCTGTGTGTGTGTTTGTGTGTTTGTGTGTGTGTTTTTTGTGTGTGTGTCTGTGTGTCCGCATATTTGTGGTCAGCATAACTTTGGAACTTCTTAATGGATTTTAATGACATTTGGTATGTGGATATATGTTGGGAAGATGAAGGTCAAGGTCAATTTTGGGCCCCCTGGTGTTTGACCTTGGTACTGCAGCGCAACTTCCGGTTTTGCTATCTCGGTGTTCTGAACATTCTATGGTCAAGATTTTTGAGTATTAGATAGCTCTTGTGCTCAGGAAAAAATGACATAAGTTTGGGTCCCCTAGCGTCTAGTTTTGGGATAGCAGGGGGATTTTTGTCAAAAACTTCTGACGAGGATAACTCAAGAAGGGAACAACGGATAGTCATGATTTTTGGTATATCGGTAAATTACACAATGTTGTACAAGATAGGATACTAATTATGCAAAATAGGAGTACATTTGCATAATTAATGAGAATATTCTGTCATAGCAGTTTTTTCATTGTATCTCTTGTCCCGGACGTGATATGGTCGTGACATTTGGGTGGTAGATAGCTTTTAGCGTCATGACAAAGTGGGGCAAGTTTCAATCCCCTAACATTTAATTGTGGAACTGCAGGGGCGTTTTTGTCAAGACACTCCAAAGAGGATAACTGCAAAAAGGAACGACGGATTGCCTGCATTTTAGGTATGCAGGTAGCTTGGGCAAAGATGTCCATAATAATATGCATTTTATGCAAATGAGGACTTAATTTGCATACTTAATGAGGAAATTGTATAATTCCATTGTTTGCAATAACTGGACTTCGATAAATGTAACACTTGTTAATTATAATCGGTGGAACATATGCAGATATCAAATATGCAAATGAGGAGCTTATTTGCATAATTTATGCAAAAATTGCAAAACAACTTTATGATTAATGATCTGAATTGGGAATTTTACTTGTGACATGTGTACCTTTACGTTATTCAATGATGAACAACACCATGCATAAATCATGTTAATGTTGGGCCCCCTAGGAGCTTGGGCTGGAACTGCAGGGACGTTTACAAATAATCATTTTAAGGACAATAACGGAGTAAGGAAACAACATATTTCAAACATATTCGGCATACTTGTAGCTTACACAGAGATGTAGACAATGAAATGCAAATTATGCAAATTAATAGCTAATTAGCATGAATAATTAGGCACCTCTCCTATTACACGGTTTCCCATAATAGGACCTTGATGCATGTATGATATGAAATACATGGAAGTTGGAACATTTATAGATAGCATTCATACAAATAAGCATTCATGCATGATTTTCCTAATTGATGACAAAGTTTTATAATTACAATGCATCTTAGTTGTTCACACAGCCACAACATATCTATCAGGTTAATATGGTTACGGCTAAGGGCAGCTCTACGTATTCACCAATTCACATACATACAAAGAATTAGGTACAGTTCTACGGAAGCACCTAGGTCAAAGTAAGTAACAGTAGGTAAAATTTTAGTTTGGAAATGCAGCTAGCTGGTGGCTTTCAAAACACAGCTGGGCTAGCTTGTTTGGACTGATCACAAATCCCTTCCTTCAAGGCCTCTTCCCCATATGCCCCGGCTGTCATTAATCACTGCCACTGGTCAGGCCTAACTTGTTGCTGCTGCTACACCGCCCCACGGGGGATATAGATTACATGACCAGCAGTCACCTTGTGCGGGACCCTGCCAGATGGCCCGGGACCCCGGCTCTCAGGAAAGGAAGGGTACTCAGCAAAAGTAAAAGTAAAACATTGGTGGTAGAAAACCGCACATTTTAGCACTGTCAGATTTCCAACCGCTCATCGAAAATCTTCACACCATGGTGAATGGAAAGAGGTCCCGATCAGCATCTGAGGAACGGAGGTTTAAAGATCGCCAGCGGAAAAAGAAGGTACGAAAAAGTTGGATCATCAGAACTCACTTTCAATTTTGTCCATTCCACACAAAACTATTTAGAAGCATTTTCTTCATAAATGGTTTTTGAAAGAAGAGACACTTTAAAATTTGTATTTCAGGGCAAACTAGATTTTGGACAAAATGTAACATTGTTATGCAACACTAGGCTAGGACACAAGAGACCCCAGAGCAGGCGGAAATTCGCAAGCAGAAGAACAGAGAGCGGATGGCAGCTAAGCGGAAACAAGAAACACGGGAGCGGAGGGATAGCAGGGAAGTGTTGTCATTTAGTATGCAATTGTAATATATGATGTATAATCAATGTGAAACCATTATCAAACAGTATTAAACTTTATAACCTACGTAACTGAAGTCTAATAATAAATAGAAGGTCCTCTATTATTGTTATATACCACAAGGTTTCCGACTTATGAGATGTTTTTCCATTCTTCTTATTATTATTATCAATCCTTAATCAAAGAGCCATAAATGCAGGTCAAGGATATAAGGATATACAACGATAGGGTTACCCGAGATAAAAACATCGTAGTTGCGCGTACGCGAACCCGGAAGTAGCAGGCAGTCAGGCTCGAGGGGGGAGGTCAGAGGTCAAAGGGGACTATGCAATTGCTGGATCCCACCATCTACTACGGCCGATAAATTATGGCCGTCGTCGATTGCTAAGCCATTGTTCTTTTGTTGTTGTTACCTTCGCAAAGTAGGTCATATTTAGGGCAGCGTTTGTCTGTATGTTAGTTTGAAGAAGGCCAGCATAATCCGAGAAATTGTATTGATATTGAAATCTTACTTTTGGCATTTGGTAGCTATGTACAGCTGAACATCATTGATACTTAATTATGCAAATAAGTATCCATTTGCATGAACTATTTGTGTACGTATGTTATTCAAGAGGGGACCAGCTAATATGATTCATGAAAATATTAATATGGATCTTATTTGCATAATTAATGACAAACACAATCAATACACCAGTTGTAAAGGTTTAAGTCATTTGTCGAAGGTATGGAGTCATGCATATCTAGTTTTTTTTGTTTGCTCTGGGTGCGGAAATCGGGCGCTGAGTATACAGAACTAGACACTTTCGACAATGTTTCAAAAAGTTTATCAGTCAGCTGGCAATATCTCGCCATGAAAAGTTGAAGTAATCGTCTGACATTCAAAATATACAAATGTCAATGTTGACCATTGCATGTCTAGAAATTTTCAAAATGAAAGGTTTTGTTGTAGCACTAGGTGCAGCCGTGGGGGATAATAAAGTCCTTTCTTCCTTTTGCCAATACCTGCCATACAAAATATCATAAAGCACTACCACATCTTCTGGAGTCACTAGTTTATCCCCAAGAACATAACCTTCTTAGGTATAATAATATCAAAATATCGATACAGCACATTGTGCATTTTAAATTTTACAGGCTGGTCAAGGACATGAAGAAAACTGCTGAGACTCGTAAGAATGAAACACCTCAGCAGCGAAGGACAAGGCTATGCAAGAATAAGGCAAAAACTGCACAGACACGTGAGAATGAAACACCTAAGCAGCGAAGGACAAGGCTATGCAAGAATAAGGCAAAAACTGCACAGACACGTGAGAATGAAACACCTCAGCAGCGAAGGACCAGGTTATGCAAGATTAAGGCAAAAATTGCACAGACACGTGAGAATGAAACACCTCAGCAGCGAAGGACCAGGTTATGCAAGATTAAGGCAAAAATTGCACAGACACGTGAGAATGAAACACCTCAGCAGCGAAGAACAAGGCTATGCAAGAATAAGGGAAGAACTGCACAGACACGTGAGAATGAAACACCTCAGCAGCGAAGGACAAGGCTATGCAAGAATAAGGGAAGAACTGCACAGACACGTGAGAACGAAACACCTCAACAGCGAAGGACAAGGTTATCAAAAGACAGGAACAAAACTGCTGAAGGTCGTGCCATACAAACACACAGCATTGAGTCAGCGTCAAAGTCATTTCAAGAGAAGATAAAGGAAGGTCCCACATATGTGTGCTGCGTATGTCACCGCCTGATGTTCAAAAAGTCTGTTGTACGGTTTAATGAAGACCGTCCCAAATACAAGTTATCAACAAATGAGTGGGCTGACATAATGAACAACTTATACCATGACTGTAGCTGGATTTGCAATACATGTCACACAACAATGGACAGAGGGGAGATGCCAGCCCTAGCAAAGGCTAACGGTCTTCAGTTAGCTGACGTCCCAGAGGAGTTACAAAATCTGCGCCCTCTGGAACGTCGGCTTATCTCCCAACGGATCCCATTCATGAAGCTTGTCGGGCTCCCAAAAGGACAACAGAGGGCTATCCATGGGCCAGCTGTCAACGTTCCAGCAAAACTGGAAAATGTCTGCTCCCTTCTTCCACGCCTTCCTAGTAATGCCCAGGTGTTACCCATGAAGCTGAAGAGGAAACTAATCTACACGGGGCACTATATGTACGATTTCATTAGGTAAATATCTAATGTAATAATTATTGATGAAAAAATGTTTGAAACATCGATTTTACTCTTTGGAGGTGTTATAAGGAATTAACGTTAATGGTATGGAACTATATTTCTAAAAGCATTTTCAATACCCATCTCTTTGTTATTTCAGACCCAGGCGAGTGACAGAAGCTATTTTCTGGTTGAAGACAAACAATCCCCTATATAAAGATGTGGCCTTCTGTGAAGATTGGCAACAACAGTGGCTGGACGGGGACAGTGAGCTCTGGGAAGCCATGGTCAACAGCAATTCACCCGAGGCAGCTGCAGTTGATGGTGGTCCTGGGGTTTCCGATGACACTGACGCTGGTCCAGAAGATGTTGACAGGTGAGCTGTTCATAAACCACATACCTAACACAACCTAACGATAATTCTTAAACCTCTTCATATCGAAACTGCCAAATGGACTAGATACATTAATCATTTGGCAGCAGGAGCATTTTCTGATCACGTGACGCAGGCATTCGTTGACAAAATTAACATCACAGTGCATATTTTCAGTACATTAAATCCGGATTGTATTACTATGGTCTCACCAGCAAAAGAAAACACAGCCCATCTATCTATTGATATCATTGGTCTTAATGGACAATCACACTATGTCGCATTGCACAAGGAATCAACCGTCATGCATAGTGACGATCACGTTAATACTCAGGTATATAACTTTTTTCTATTCCAATGAGCTCAAACTTTTATATTGTTGGTTACAGAGTTATGACACAGCAGGAGAGAGAAGATGCTGAGGATGAAGCTGCATTTCGGGTAATTACTTTTCATTCACGTATTATCGATTTTACTGAATCCCTAAATCATATCTTTATCATGGAATGATGCATAATCTCACATTCTTCACAGGAAACATCCGCAACAAGAGGTCTGCCGCACACAACATGTATGCAGGAGGACGACCTGCAGGACAGTGACAACATCTATTCCCTGGCTCCGGGTGAGAATCAGTGTCCGCGGGCCTTCCTGACTGATGAGGACTTCGAACTCCTAGCCAACCCCGAAAAGTATCCGGATGGGAGATTTGGATACTCTATGCAACGGAGGAAGAAGCTCACAGTCAGGAAGTACTTCAACCAGCGCCTTCTCGATGCTGATGGACGGTTTGCTACGGACGTCGACTATCTGTTTGCTGCACAGTACGTTGTAGAGGCAAAGCAGATACAGGATGACGCGTCCATAGCATTACGTCAAACGAGAGGACGGATGGTCCAAGGGGGACAAATTAACGCTGGTGTCGTGAAGAATACGTCTAACCTGGCCACCTGGTTCAGGACCGACACAGCATATAAGTACCTAAAGAATGTTCGAGGATCGCCCGCGTACTGGCAACGAGCTCTCTATGACCTCCTTGCGATGGTTCGCCAACTCGGCACGCCTACGTGGTTCCTCACACTGTCCGCAGCTGACATGCAATGGCCGGAAATAATACAGAGTATTGGCAGACAGTATGGGCACAGTTTCACACCTGACGACATTGCAGCAATGCCATGGCAAGAAAAGTGTGAATGGTTGAACAAGAACCCGGTCACAGCGGCACGCCTATTCCAGAACAGACTTGAAGTGTTTTTCAAGGACTTCATTTGCAGCAGTGCTCATCCAATTGGGGAGGTAGAAGACTACTTCATCCGGGTGGAGTTCCAGGTACCTGATATTTGATATTTTAAAAGTGATTTTATTTATCATCTAACGTACAGTTTGTACAATCTCAGCCTGAAAACTGGTGTAACGTACTTTCACTATTCTATAGTAGCACCTTGATAAGCCATGCTCTGTTCTGAACCTGCCTTGTCGTTCTCTCCAGGCACGAGGATCACCGCATGCACACACAGTTCTGTGGGTGAAGGACGCCCCCAGGATTGATGAGCATCCTGACGAGGTAGTCTGCCAGTTCATTGATAGGTACCAGACTTGCGAATTGACCGATGATTCAGCAAAGTTCCAGCAGCACAAGCATTCCCCGACATGTAGACGTAACGGTGGATGCCGCTTCAACTATCCACGTCCACCAAGTAGGAAGACCATCATCGCCAGGCCAGCCATGAGAGACGACACGAATGATGACAGTGTTGCATGCAAAAGCAACGAAGCCCTACAAAAAGTAAGAACATGCCTGGACGACCCTGGTACACCAACTGACATCAGTCTGGACGACCTGTTCAAAAGAGCTGGTGTGGCCGAGGCAGACTACACCAAGGGGCTCAGTGAGACGAAGTCCGGAATGTCTATCATTCTCAAACGGGAACCATGGTGCAGAGTGACAAACAGCTTCAACAAACATATTCTGCACACCTGGCAAGCCAACATTGCCCTCCAGTACATAACGGATCCGTATGCTTGCATTATGTATGTAACATCGTATATGATGAAGAGTGAAAAGGCGATGAGCGAATTGTTGCGAAAAACTGCAAAGGAGATAACTAGCGAGGACATCAAAACACAACTACGCAAGCTAGGAACAACCTTCCTCAATCACAGGGAGGTCAGTGCACAGGAAGCGGCTTATAGACTACTGTCCCTCCCGCTTAAGAGCACCACAAGAACATCACTGTTCGTAAGTACAAGTACGAAGGACAAGCGCGTGTCCATGTTAAAGCCCGTATCTGTGTTGGCCACCATGGCCGACGAGGATGAGGACATATTCGAAACGAGTCTACATGACAGATATGCAGCACGGCCGTGTCCTGAGTTTGATGCCATGTTTCTGGCCCAGTTTGCGTCTACCTATGCCGTGGCATATCGAGAAACACCAACGCCCAAACAAGAGCGCATGAAGTTGCAGAACGGCTTAGGTCAGTTGTAGAACATTTGTTGTGTTGCGATTAAAATCTTTCGACATTCGATCAATCCATTCTAGAAACTTAATCTTAATCAAAACTTCATTATGTATCTTCATTTTCCCCAGGTGTCATGTACAGAAGACGACGTCCAGCTATCATCCGCTTCCACAGGGAGAAGGAGGAGGGAGAATCTAAGTATAGGCATCTACTCATGCTGTACTATCCTTGGCGGAGTGAGGATGACCTGATGGGTGTGTACGAATCGTACGAACAACATTTTGAGGCTGTGAAGCAAGTCATTCAGCGCAACGAAGACATGTATACAGTAAGGAAAACAGGACTTGATCAGGCACTGGATGAACTCCAGGCACTGCACGAAACGAAAGATTTCCACGAGTTCCTAACATTGTGCACGATGGTGAAACTTGACGTGTCCTCACCGTGGGCACAGGTTTCCACGTACCGCCTGTTCCCGCGTGCCCCTACAATGAAAATCTGTGCGCACGATAGGGCACGCGAAGAGTCCACGCGTCCCACTGTTGCACACTTCCCGTGTTGAACAATTATCGTTAACAAAGGAGGGCTGAGAAGGGTCTGATAATTTACTTATGTGAATTGCCAAGTAAAAATACCCAGAACGCTTGCCACATTTCGGTCTGTACTTGTGGGAAAATCAATAATGAAACCGACGCCAACAGTACGCGAAATAAGATTTGCAACACAATCGTGCCGCGAAACAAGCAAACTACTTTACCTCTATTTACAGATAACGTGTAAGATAAAAGTCACTAGTGAAACAACATATTCAATTTCAACGGATGTGCCCGATTTCTGTAACTAAACATATGAATTGTTTTCTATGCCACATTACATGAATTGATTGCCATCTAGGCTTTAACCTGGAGTGCGGCGCCTATCAATAGATAGATTCTATTAGATTGAAAGTGTTGTTTTTTGGTCGGTCGGCTTTGTTTATACAGTATATCAACGCTGCATTTCGACACTATGTTGGATCTGCATTGTACTGACTCCTTGTTAGTAAAAGTTTGAATCGATTTTTTTCGACAAAGATATTTAGGTTATGGAGAACTTCAATATTTGTATAGTTCACTTTCACAGTGTAATTTTTGGTTTATATCGGTAATATGGAGATTGTCTGCCTGGCTTGGTTTTTGGTTGAATATTGAGGGGCGGAAGTTTGACCCGCCATGTAGTTGAATACTAATCAACTCAGCAAATTTCTGTCACAAGTGGGTACTACCGACCATTATTTAAAGTCAAGTATTAAAGCAAGGTGAAAAGCAAGAATGTTAACTACTGGACTTCCACAAGCACCCATCCCCTAATACACATTTCATTGTTTTGTTTTGAAAACATGGCGCCCCGACGCGCGTGTCTGATAGCCTCCGTCGCAGGCTACGAGGAGGGTTGGATTTTATTTTATGGGGGCTGGTTCGCGATTTTCAATGTTGACTAATGCCAAGAAAGTACGTTTGCCATGGAAGGGAGTTAAGCGGGGGCCATATACACAGGGTGTAGTTGGTCGATAATCTTAAATGTATCTTTTTTGTGTTGGTTGGTAAACGTAGGCTTTCAGCAGACACAAATGCGATTTGTATATTTAATAAAACAATGATATCGATACACAAGAAAAGCTCAAGCTTCCTGTAGTACTTGTAGAACGCAGGGCATTATGTACAAACTCCTTGATGTGACATACAGTATACACAGATAGTATATACAATGAGTTATTGTGTCTGTTTGTATTCAAATACCCACCGAAGTAGTCAATCGTATTTCACACATGAGGTTGGTGTTTGAAAATGAGGACCAATCAACACACGTGTCCCAATTTTCAAACCTGTGACGGTTGTCATTTCAAATCTTCTCATTCAGAGTGCTCTTACGCTGCGCAGACCGGCCGATAGCTAGTATTTGATCGCACGACAAACAGCGCAGGTAAACTTATTGAGAGCTTGGGAATGATTCTACGTCAAGACCGGACATTATCTTGCCATCGAATTGAATTCCACTGCTAGTGCCATGGGACCAAATTCTACTTTCAGAGCAACGACTGGCTTCCTGACTATTATCCAGTCTACCGAGGCTCGGGCTGGCTCTCTGTGGGTGGGGTGTGGTGATCCCCCCGCTCGGATCGCCAGACGCGCCCCTGCCTGATATCTCTACGTGGTACACAAGTTTCTGTCCGGTCGGCTTGGGTGATTTGGAGTTCCTTCGGCTCCGTGGAGGCCCTACATGTTTCACGATGGATTGGATACCACATACAGTTACGTGACTTGCACGTCCACGCTTGGAATTCTGCAACGACGATGTGATAAATGCATATTACTCTTGACTAGCAACTGTTTGTCTAAAAGGACACTTGGACATCATAGTGTACAGAGCAGGAATGATGAATTCAAGAGACCTACAGGAATTTACTGTCATCAAATGGAGCGACTGCACAGTGGAGCAAGGACAACGTCCTTGAGTGGAGCGACTGCGGATAACAACCCCAAAACAACAGGACGGTGGCTAGTTGGGCAGCCCTGGCTGTGTGTTCTGAACAGCCAAACCAATAAATAAATAAATGACGGTGGACCGAGGAATCTTTGGAAGCCAAAGGTGCGACGACACTAAGTACATATGAAGGAACGCGTCAGGAGCGGTCGAATCTAAAAAAAAATAAAACGAAAAATAACGAAAGATAATTCACCATTCAGAACGAATAAAAGCAAACACACTATATACAGGGGAAGGGAAAAGCTGGGAGGGTAAATTTTTGGGCTGGGAAAGCCCGTGGCAGTGAAAATGACGCCTCTTTTAATGACAAAGGGTGTAATTACGGCGCAGTCGAGGCCCGGGGAGATAATTAGGTGATAATTAGCCGCCAAATTATGCACCAGTCATTTGCGAACAAAAGCATACGTCATTAGTTTCCACGCGTACGCACAAGTGTACTAAGGTGGCACAGCTAGGGCACACGGGTTTCCACAGGAAGGGCACGTAATGCACACGCAAGTGGTCCGTTTACTCGGATTTGCACAGGTGCCCCATATAGGGGCACGTCACGTTCGCACAGTGGGCACCCGTTGAAACTCGTGGAAACTCTGAATTTACTTGCATGTGTACACGGGTTTGCACAGCGGAAATCTGCCTTTTCGTGCAGTGAGGAGTTAGGACCACCAGAACACGCATGGGATATGCTTGCACCCGGAGCCCAAGAACAACAGGCTGAACAGGAAGCAGAAGGAGTCCATAACAACAGGAACATCGGTCTAGAGGACCTCGAACACAATGTTGACCTGAATGATAATGGTAACGGTAACCAGTCATACATGGACAGAAATGCAGAGCTCCATGCTCGATACACAGCCGAGGCTAACAAAGCATTGCTGACACCTGATGAATACCGGGAAATGATGCGGGCCTTAAATTCAAAGCAGAGGTACATCATAGATTACCACAGACAATGGTGCAAGGATACAGTCATTGCACTCAAGAGTCAGAAGCCACTCCCTACGTACCGTTTATTCGTCAGCGGTCCAGGCGGCGTTGGAAAAAGTCACATCATCAAACTGATTCACTATGAAACGGTAAGACTTCTGAAACTGTCCAACTGCTTTGACCCGGAAGATGTCATCGTTCTCCTCACAGCCTACACAGGCGTGGCCGCTTTCAACATAGATGGGCTAACGCTTCACTCAGCATTTTTGCTAGAGACCACTACCAAGAGTCATGAGTATCGCTCCTTGGGGTCAGACAAGCTCAACACGTTGCGTTCACGACTCAGCAAACTTCGTCTTCTCATCATTGACGAGGTATCAATGGTTGGGGCAAACATTCTGCTACAGGTACACAGGCGACTGGAAGACATCATGGGAGCAGGCACTGATACTACATTCGGCAACGTTAGCATCCTTGCAGTTGGAGATCTATATCAGCTCCAACCTGTCCGCCAAAATTACGTGTTCGAACCACCCAGTGGCCGGTACGCTCAACTGCACGGATCACTGTGGCAGGAAGGCTTTAACATCGTCGAGCTGACAGAAAGTATGCGGCAGCAAGATGACCAGGCTTTTGCAGATATGCTGAACCGCGTTCGCACAGCAGCCTGTACAGCCGACGATGTCCGCATGCTCCAGGCAAGGTCAACTTCCAACACTGACCCAGGATACCCCGACAATGCACTTCATGTCTTCACAACCAACAAAGCCGTAGATGATCATAACAGAGGTAAGCTTCAACAACTCGCAACTGAAACAATTATCATACGATGCCAAGACTTCACAAAGGACAAGCAAACAGGTCAGCTACAACTCAGTGTTTCAGATAAGCCATCGGAAAGTGGCAACCTCAGGACTGAAATAAGTATCGCCATCGGTGCCAGAGTCATGGTGACTGTAAACATCGATGTCGCCGATGGTCTGGTCAACGGCGCATGTGGTACGGTTGTGGACATTAAGACGAATCAAGATGGACCCCATGTCATCCTTGTTGAGTTTGACAGCGATCGAGTTGGTCAGAAAGCTGTAGCACGTAGCCAATACAGACAAACACATGAAGGAGCTGTACCTATCTACAGGCATGAAGCAACATTCCCAGCCTATAAATACGGAAGACACGTACAGATCACGCGGCGTCAATTCCCATTGACTTTGTTCTGGGCCTCTACGATCCACAAGTGTCAGGGTAAGACACTTGATAAGATTGTTGTATGCATGTCCGGAACAGGACCTTTCATGCCAGGGCAGGCATACGTTGCTTTCAGCAGGGTAAGAACACTTGAAGACCTCTTCATTGTTGGATTTAGGCAGGAGGTCATTAGATGTAGTCCCAAGGTCACTGAGGAAATGACCCGATTGGCCAGCAAAAACATCGCGACTCTTAAAACAACTACAGTACCATGCCATTCCACCAACATTACATTTCTCAATGTCCGGTCATACCTCACACACCTACAAGATCTCAGACTCACAGATTCCGTTACCAATGCCGATGTAGTGTGCTTTGTAGAGACCTTCCTCAGTCCTCAATGTTCCTTAGGACAAAACAGAATGATTACACCTGGAATGTTACACCATGAGCGACAAGACCGACAGTCGTCCAGAGGGGGTCTCATGGTAATGTCACGCTCAGCCATGACCCGCCACCATAAGCCAGGAATCACACTGTCTTCAATAGAACACATGTGTGTGAGTTTGCCCTTCGGAAACGCGACTATCCAGGTCTGTGTGGTCTACTGCAGGCCACCTGTTAATCATAAGGCACTTATCCGCGACATGTCTGCTTTGATCAACATAATGGACATCACGAAACCAACGGTGATATGTGGCGACTTTAATGTGGCCCTGCAGGTTACCACCACCAGCCCATCTCTTCTTCAGACAATGCATACATTTGGATTCCGTCAGCTTGTATCTAAACCAACAACAGACCAGGGGTCATTGCTGGACCATGTGTATATCAACACAGAACAACAAGCCACTGCAAACGTCATTGACTGCTACTTCTCAGATCACGATATTGTTGACATAAGAATATTCCACCATTAAAGGTTACTCAGGAATCTTCTGGGTAAATACAAATATATCTGAATGGGAATGTTGTATTTCTAGAAGCTCCAATTGCCTTGACTCCTACAAACCTCTGTCAATGCTATGCATTTACCTCTGACAGGATACTATAGACATTCTGATTTCAATTCATTTCCAATAAATCCCATGTTAATTGTATATAATTTATAATTGTATATACACTGTCAAAGCTGTATAAAATGTGTATTCAAACTTCCAAGCTGTACATTTTGATGATGTAAAACATGATGATGTAAACATTCCAGTCAAATCTACCTTACACCAACATTATTTCTATGTAATCCTTATTTGCAATTTGTATATTGCCAAACTGTACAAAGCTAATAAGGTAACTAGACCATGGGCTGCAAACAAGTCTCAAATCCCTAGCCTGTTGTCAGCAATAAATCTATCTACCATATATAAATATATGTGCTTCGGTTTTCTTTTTGTGTTAGAAAAAAAACTCATGTTGATTTAACCCCCTAGCACCTTGTTCTGGAGGTGAAAAACTCTCTACTTTGCATATTCGATTTGAAATTCATAATTATTCTAAGTAGGGGTTGTACATGATAGGATTGTCATCATTGTGACCTGTGTAAGTTACTTACAAGCTGTGCATAAACAGGCATAGATTATGCAGATGTGCAAGTCATTTACATAATCAGAATATTTCATGGAGGTATGAGGTCTACGAACTCTTGTTAGTAATAGCACTACCTTGTATTAAAGACCTTTATTGCTCAATCATGAAAACTCGTAAACGTTTTAGATTAGACTAGTTTGAAGTAGTATCATGTGTAATTCTCGTGTAATCTAAATTTAGTTTACCAGGCTTGAGGTGAGACTGAGCAGTGCCATCCCACGCCCAGCTCGACTTTATCAGAAAACTGCGCTTGAGCCTTGTGCGTTAAAATCTCAAGCAAAAGAATATCCACACAACTAGTAAACTTGACTTTGACTTTATTGACGATGAGTCATCATGATACCCCTCATCACATTATCCACGATCTTCGGGCGTATCGATGGAAGGTCGGCCATATTTTAGATCAACAGAGGGTTGCGCGTATTTCTCACCCGAAAACCGTCCCTGTCACAAATACGCCATACTTTGTATCTTGTACAATTGTTGTGCAATAAAGTTATTATCATAAGCGAAGCTCGGACGATTGCCGCAGAATCGTCGTCCGATCGATTTTCGCGTAATGTGACAGGTGTATTACATGGGTCTGCCTTGGCAGCTTTTAATTCCCCAGTAAGTAATTCCGTATGAACATGTAGTACTGATCGCTCGCTTGACAACCATGAGTTCGGCGTCCAGAAACCCAAACAGTTGTGTGTAAGAAAGAAAAGCCATATCGCATTAACCGCGGGTTAAGAAAACATCACTAGGAGAAAGAGGCCGGGGCTTGTTATTCTGGGTGTCTGCCCCACACAGTTAGCTTTATCGTTATGAAAACACAAGGGACAGAAAAAACACAAAGACGAAAAGTACGGTTGATATGATCCACAGCTGTCTTTTATATCTGTGTAACTTAATAATCTTCCTTTTGATGGAAAACGTTCGGCCAAAACGAGATTTGCATGAAATACTTTAAGAATGATTCACGGTGTAAAACATGCACTTGATATTTGATATCATATATAATTTCCACATTAGTCATGCAAATGAGATCCTGATTTGAACATTGATAAGCACAATGACCATGAATCAGTATGAGCAATTAATATTGTCTCTCGTAGCTCAAGGTGTATCTACATGACAAAATCATGACAATCCGTCAACCATTCGTTTTAAACGTTATTCTCTTCCAACGTCTGAAAGAAAAGTACCCCCTGTTCACACTAGGGATGGGTACTGGTCAAGAAAATTCAGGTCCAGGTCCGGTTCACCGGGTCTAGAGGATCAGGTTCGGACGTACCTGAACCTGGACCTGATTGTCTGTGAAAACTTTAAATGGACGATACTCAAAAGAATGTTCCATTTCGCTACAAAGAAATCTGTTTTATGGAGTATTCGGCTTCTACTGGCGTTTTAGATATGAGATCTTTATTTGCATGTTCCTGCCCACATGGGCTAGATACAGTGATTCAATAGTATTTCATGGGATACTATTGCAGGTACATGTAGTGCTACAATCAAACAATTGGATAAAAAATATCTAGAGCTATGGTATTACTAAAACTATTGTTTACATGCCTCTTCCCTCTTTTAAAATGCTACAAGGCTATATAACTGCCTCTGTACAATTGACTGTAAAACTTGGTAGAAGTGACTATAGACTCTGCTCTTCTTCGCTCTTGTCATTTTTTCGACCGGTAAGCCCAGAAACGTTTGAATGCCTGATCATATAATCTGTTCATTTTCCAATAGGTCCAACTTCCGGTCCGTCGAATTTTTTTCAGGTTCGGTTTTTCCGGACCGGTCCAATAAGAAAAAACCGTTATGTGCCGGTACACTGGTACCCTCCGCTAGTTCACACATTACACATACAGACACATAGACAATCGGCACGGAACACAAAACCGTCTTGGTAATGAGAAATATGATATATTCCTTCAAACTTTTTTCTACGGGTCTCTATGAAAAAGTAAATTCACATAGTTTTTAAAGACATTATAGTTTTATGTGTCACAATATAGAACATTTCAAATGTGCATATTTCTGTTCTTAACTTGCTAGTTCTCTCAACAGCGCATCTTGGATCCTAGTCTCCTTTTCCACCTTAAGTTTTTCTTGATACTCGTCCGACCACTTCTCTAGCAGCATCTCTCTTTCAGCTCGCAAGAGGTCGCTTCGGGATATAAAGGGGTTGTGAAGAGTTGGAATATGTGTGAACATGTTATTTGTAACCAGATGGAAAGCGTATTTGTAATTTTCAATCACTGAGAACCAACCACAACGTGGTGGCGTCGGGCATGGCGTAACTGGTAACGTTAGAGCGTTCGGCTCGGAATCTATTGGTTCTGAGTTCGATCGTCTCCGTGCCCCCGACGCTGTGCCTTTGGGAAAGGCACTTTACACGACCTTCCTCACACCCGGGTGTAAAAATGGGTACCTGACTTCGGTCGGGAAGGTAAAAGACTACCTTTACCTTCTGTCTGTACCGTGTATGTAGCACTGTTGATATAAGTTACAAAACTTGAATGCAGTGCCACATTGTATGTGTGTTGTCTGTTTGTGTGTTTGTGTGTATGTATGTGTGTCTGTGTGTGTCTGTGTGTGTGTGTGTGTGTGTCGCTGCAGGAAATTCTACTCTCTGCATAATCGACATGTTATATCTTACATAAAGCTGTATAAATGTTACATACACCATGCACACAGAGGATGAAAAAAATAAAGAAAGAAAGAAAGCATCACACAAGAATCTCGAAGGCAGCAGGATTATCAGTAAATGAATTCATTTTAATTCATAACGTTAAAAGACTAGCTGTAGTCTCCAAACTGAAATATTGCCTACACAGCATCATCCTCTGCATCCCCTTCGTTACCCCCCTCCCCTTCCTCTGCGGTCTCTAACAGCTTTCTACATGGCGATAGAAAGAAAAGGAACATGCAATCAAATAATAAAAGGAATGCGCACTACAATATTAGCAAAGAAAGGTATGCATTATAATGATAAGATTAGCAACCAAAAAAATTACATTTATCAGCTTTATGAGCAAGACGAAAATAAAATGGCGTTCCTGACGTCACCTACCCATAATTCACCATGCCGTCCTCATCCCTGTCAAGCGCTCGGAACAGGTCCCACATCTGTATGGGGTCCAGGTGAATATCTTCTCTCTGGAAAGGAAATGCGTTGAAAAAGAAAGCAAACTTCCATAGCCCAACCAGTACCGTTATATGTATTCTTCTATTCTCCAAGCACATTCGCGGAAATATAGTTGTAGTCGAGATTTTTAAGTAAAAACACCGACTACTACTCAACCTCTGCTTGGAGAATATGTTCTACGCAGAGCTGAATCCGCATCATAGAACCCCTTTAGATACGCTTCTTTTACCAGCAGAATTTCCCACTTGTGGGGCGTGGCCACAAACCGCCTGTCAGCCAATCAGAGAAAATTTGTGTTGTCCAAAGGGAAAGCTTGTGCTAAATAAGACATGGTAATTGATGTTCATAACTGCATTGATATTCATCAACTCGCTTACAAAACAAAGCACGAAAACCTGGTGATTCGCCAGTATGTTCGCCCGCCATATTTGAAACTTGAAATCTGGGCACTTATTGGCCAAGTTGGTTAATATTTATGCCAATAAACCTCACAAGTGGTAAACTCTCCCTTTTAAGACAGGTGTACAATCGACATACGTACATGTAAGCCAGCCTTGAACTCTTCCACTGTGACCAGTAAGTCTCCCTCCTTGTCGAAACTCTTGAAGAAGTCGATGAGCCTGGAGTGAGTTTGGCGAAGGGCGTCCCGGAGGACTAGCATGGGGTTTGCTCGTTTGATCTTCTGTGCGATTTCCCCGGCCACCCCGCCATGCAGGATCCTAAATTCCGCATGTTTGTCCTGTACCTCTCCAAGAAGCTGCATAAACTCAGGACTCAGCAACACATCCTACGGGTGAACTACCGTTTATATTAGTCTATGGTTCAAGTCCGGCTCGCACAAAAACACAAGGCGCGGCGCGTGCAACAAATAGTTTTTCTACATGGCGATAGAAAGAAAAGGAACTTGCAATCAAATTTTCGAGACAGTCCAGAACATGAGTTCAGTACCAAGTCTAAAATATTATAAAGGCGTTCGAAACAGTTGAATCTGCGACCCCCCCAAATTTTTTTTTTTGCCATATCTCACAATAAAAATAATAATCTTTGTAGTGCGCATTGTGTTTTTATGAGAACGCCTTGAAACCACCTACACGTGTATCATGTTTGATGGAAAGACTAAAAGGGCGGCGCAAAATGACGTGTATACATGAAAATAGCACAAAGCTCCGACCCTGTTGCACAATGAAGCCTAAACCAAACAAGTCACATGTTTTTTTGCACTAACTAAAACTCGTAAACAGAGCAAATTTTGACGAGCCTAGACACTACTTGTTCCTCATAACCCAAAGGTCTAAAACTGCACCAAAATTGTAAAGAAAAACAGAGAAATTTCCAGTAAGATAAACTGGTACAATGTTTGTTCACTCATGTGCCCTTTATACAACTGAGCTGTGTAACTGCGGTGTTTGCCAGGTAGAATGTGTTTACCGTGAGGTCCAGTAACTCCAGTGCGGTCCTGCTGTTGACCCTGACCGCGTCCAGCAGCTGCAACGCTCCCTTCATCGTGATGGGGTTCTTACCAACCTGCAACAGGGGAGACACATTGCACATTCTACACTACTTGTAGCTACTTAGCCATGCTGCTGTCTCCTTATACCATACTCTACATACAAAAATGAATGGGTAGATACTTTACCCACAGGACCGTATTTTGAAAATCAATGTCTCGGAACGAATACGTTGCACGACTTTCTCTGTCTTTCAACAGTATTCTTGTCTAATGTCTTTGAAAATTAAGAAGAAAATGTGATCATACAGCCGTTGGAAGCCTCATACAGTTGGTAGGGCATGGAGAAAATAGGGAAAAAATAGTGTTCTTAGCCAAAGAGGGAACAAATCTTACCGTAACCTGGAATCCAGTCTCCTTGTGGCACGGCCTACCGTAGTAAGTGTAGGCTAGCTCTCTACGGGGCATGTGAAGCTCTCAGCCGCCAGGGTAATCGTTCACACCCGGTAGGATTTTCACGCGGTAGGACTTTTGCCCAAAAGTCCTACCGGGTGTGGCCGTACCCCGGCGCGGCGGGAGAGAGCTGCACATGTATGATATTATGAAATATATCAATTGCAAATGAAAATGAATATCTAGGTGGGTATCTAGCTAGGGATGTCCGCTTAGATAGGACACAAATCCAGAAGTTTGGCTTCTGGTTGGGCAGAGCCGCGCCTCGAGCTCGAGATCCCACCATAGTTTACTGACAAGAGTGAACTCGGGGCATGGTGTGATCGAGTCCAACATTACAGTCCGGTCTTACATAGGTGGTACATACTGTCATGTAATGCCTAAAGGTGATCTACCGGTTATAGGAGACAAACAAACAAGCAAACCAACAAACAAACAAGTAAACGCACTGACCTTTAGGGACTTGAGCGTGTCGTTCTCAGCAACACCCTTGGCCAGATAGGTGGCGCCCTGACAAGTGATCCTATTGTTGGTGATGTCCAGTGACGTCAGTACGTTATTTAACTTGAGAGCTTCAGCAAACCCCAACGCACCCTCATCAGCGAATCCATTCCAGGACACGTCAAGACTTTTCAATGTCGTGTTCAGCTGCAGAATGAAAAGAAAAAAGAAAACATTTAGGAGCAAAAACAAAAATATCCCGCTTCGATCAATGGCCCACCCCATATCCTGTATAGAATGTGTTGCACAATCTACCGCTGTCGGGGTTTTATTACCTTTGCCAGAATGGCTAAGGTTATATTTAGACCTTCTCCCGAGAGCTTGTAGCCATTCGTCTCTTAGTAGAGAGTGAACAATTCCCTTTCCCAAAGCAGGATTCTTTATCACTATGAAAATCCACCCAATAGGAGCTCAGGGTTCCAAACAGTCATTAAACCTCAACACCATGGTTACAGACAGTTCTCAGTCTAGCAATAATTTGCAGTTATGTCAGCTCATATGCATCAATCAACCGGTACCCAAAGGGGGTACTACAATTAGCTACTCATTTTAACCTGAGTGAAGTGGGGGAAGTCGTGTTAAGTGCCGTCCCAAGGGCGGACACAACATAATTCGAACCTAGAACCTCTAGAGTCTGGGCCAAACACCTACTAGAAGCTTGTGTTTGCTATTTCCAGTTCAATATGGACACTGACCTTCAGTCCGTTGCAGATAGCGAGAGCGCCCTTCCCACGGAGTTGGTTCCAGCTCAGGTCCAGGTGTGCGATAGAATCATTCGCCGCTGAAGATATACAGGATTTTTAAAAAGTGACCAGTGATGGTATTTCTGTATCTGTATCTGTATCTAACGTATATAGTCGGTATAACCGCCCTTCGGCGTAACACACCAGCTCAAAAATGTAAATAAAAATATAAAAACATACCAAAAGTCGGAGACTGGATGGTGGATTATATATATATATCCGTAAATAACTTCATCAGGTTGGCAATTATTCATATAGTAAGGTTCTTTAGGCGAAACCAGGGAGTACTTACTTCCAACGTTTCGAGACGAGAGGGGATACAAGCTGAGCCACGTTTGGGACGGCATTTTTGCTGCTGCAGCGCCACCTACATCGGCTATAAGTAGCTGCAAGAAGTACTTTCCAGTCATTCTATGATGGTGTCTGATAGACATCGAAACGTTGGAAGTAAGTACTCAT
Organism: Branchiostoma floridae; assembly: GCF_000003815.2. Taxonomy (NCBI): domain Eukaryota; kingdom Metazoa; phylum Chordata; class Leptocardii; order Amphioxiformes; family Branchiostomatidae; genus Branchiostoma; species Branchiostoma floridae. Next base: position 25,224,941 of record NC_049979.1, read on the forward strand.
TGGTTGTGCCTAAAGAACCTTACTATATGCCATATATATATATATATGTGTGTGTGTGTGTGTGTGTGTGTGTGTGTGTGTGTATTACCGATGGCGTTCCCCATGTGCTCCCCGTCTGAGAACAGGTTGCCGCTCAGGTTGACGTCCTTCAGCTCAAAGTTGTTCTGTGTGGTGCAGGGTGGGGAATTATTCGTCTTTGGTACAAAATCTAGTCTGCCAAGTTGGGAAGTTTGGACAAAATTCAGGTAATTTGGTAAAGTGGGGGAATATCTCCGGACGTTGTTTTGTTTCATTTTTAGGAAAACGCTGAGTCCTTTGAAATATTTTATGGGCTTTGTTTCATTTTTAGGAAAAAGCTGAGTCTTTTGCAATATTTTTGAGTTCCTGTGTCCCTGGTTAAGAACAAAACGGCATCAAATTTGCTGTGGGGTGCCTACGTTAACTGTACAAAGTGATAAAAGATGCCATGTAGTGTATATAATACTTTGTAATGATTAATTGGGGGGCTTTTTGCTATTTTCGGACCAAAAATGTATAATTTTGTAAACGTCAACTGCTGCAGGGTAGAGCCAAATTTGAAAACTCCTTTTGGGCTTTCAGCACCTGCTTCAGTGAAGTCGCTAGCGCTGTATTTCGCTTTTATTAGCTTGTTATGAAATGTTCCTCATACCTGCAGGGCGTCAACAAAGAACTGTCCGTCTTTGTCTCTGAAGTCGTTCCCTGTGTTGAAAAAGATACATTTAATATTTTCAGTATCATTTTTGTTTCTATTTCGATGCCATTACTGTACGCCGTTAAAATACATATAAATGTTACAGAAGACCTCTCTGGCAGGCTTTGCTCAACTGCGCTGGAGAAAATTCTCAGGAGGTTGTAAACTCGTAGACCTACCCACATACTAGATATTACCACAATCCATCCAGACCTTCTTATGTTTTTCTTATGTTTTGCTGACCACAAATATTCAAAACCACGACTTCGCACACACATGGGGCACACAGACGCACCAAGAACAATACCTCCATTTTTCCTGGAGGTAGCAAGAGGAGGAGGAAGAGCGCTAAAGCCAAGGGCACAACCCGTGCAATTTGTTTGGAGGCCACGTCCGCCACGTATTTCTGAAAACGTTCAGGCTGTACAGGGCAGGCGCGTCGCCCGTACTGGCACGTACGGGGGGCGAATCCGCATCCCGACAGCACACTAACACCCCGACCAATCGAATGGGGACATCCCTCGCGAATGTGCACACTCCTCTAGAAAATAGGACACTCCTCGACTTTCAAGGGGGCGCTCCTCTTGGAATGGTATGGTTATCGGGCATAGGGGACGTCCCTCCAACACCCCCGCCGGCCCGTGGAATCGGCCGCTAACCCGACAAATCCCTTTCTAGTTCATCTAAATCACAACATCCAAAACTTTAACCCCGCCAGTGCTCTCGGCAAACGTCATACCTCGCCAGGTAATGATAGTTTTTTATCAAAAATTGAGGCATGTTGGAAAAAAAGCCGCCCGCGCGGCAGAACATCACCAGTCTTCAGTGTTAAATGGCGGCGTACCGCACGCCCGGCAAGCAAAACATCGAGTTTTAGCTTGAATATCCGCGTGCTTGTCGAGTTTTAAGGCCTCCCTCCCTAACACACGTACATGGGAGAAGTTTCTAACACGATGTCAGGCGTAGTTATCTGTTATGGCTTGTGAAAAGGCCGCGGTTTACTGGAAACGCCCGGTATTACGGCTTACCGTGACAGAGACCCGGTGCCCGTACGTGTGCTGGGGAGGGAAGCCAGTCTCGACAAGCACACGGATACGGTATCGGGCCATGTAGCCGCGTTGTACAAAAAATCCCGAATAACTACGTCTGACATCGTGTTAGAAACTTCTCCCATGTACGTGTGTTGGGGAGAGAGGCCTTAAAACTCGACAAGCACGCGGATATTTAGGCTAAAACTCGATGTTTTGCTTGCCGGGCGTGCGGTACGCCGCCATTTTAACACTGAAGACTGGTGATGTTCTGCCGCGCGGGCGGCTTTTTTTCCAACATGCCTCAATTTTTGATAAAAAAACTATCATTACCTGGCGAGGTATGACGTTTGTCGAGAGCACTGACGGGGTTAAAGTTTTGGATGTTGTGATTTAGATGAACTAGAAAGGGATTTGTCGGGTTAGCGGCCGATTCCACGGGCCGGCGGGGGTGTTGGAGGGACGTCCCCTATGCCCGATGACCATACCATTTCCGGAGGAGCGTCCCCTAATTGAGGGAGAAACATCCCCTTTCCAAGAGGAGCGCTCCCTTGAAAGTCGAGGAGTGTCCTATTTTCTAGAGGAGTGTGCACATTCGCGAGGGATGTCCCCATTCGATTGGTCGGGGTGACTAAGTTTTTCCTGCACGAAAAGTTCTACGGCGTGTCTGCGTGTCGGATTCCCAACGAGTTCGTACGGAGGCGTTACTTACCCCTTACGGATCCCAAAAGATTGCCCACATTTTGGCACGTAACACAGCACGTATTTGCACGTACGACGGGTTGTGCCCTTAGCTTAAGGGAGGCTTACCCGCAAGGTTGATAGCCTTCAGCGTGGTGTTCTCTTGGAGCATCTCACAGATGGCCTGTGCACCCACAGACCCGAGCTTGTTATTAGCCAGGTTCTGTCAAACAAAAGGATACTAGTACGTGTAATTTGACACTTGAAATCTATAACACTGCATTGACACCTAGCTCGAGTGTGAAGTAGAATCACTCACTTTTGCCCTGTGAAAGGGACAGAAAGGTTACCGAAAAAATACCATTAGAGCCTACTAAGTATTACGCTTAGGCCACACTGAATTAATTCAATGGATGACGTGGCCGCATGTGACCCAAAAGCATCCCTGGCCAATGAGAATTTTACGATTGCCAGAGGATCAGTTATTAGGTATGAACCCTTTTATGAATGTCTACCAAAATTCTGATCATTGTGATCATTACCTTGTTGTCGGCGTCCTTTCGAAAATCAGTTACGGTAGGGAAGAGAAGAACAATTAAGCTGTGACCTGAGGTGTGCAAGTGAACTTCAGCTCTGCTGAAATACAGGTACTCTTTTCAATTAAAATACGAAGGGACTCCTTATTAAACATTCTGATAATATTTGCGTAGGTTTCAGAATATGAGGAACACGACCCACACAGCTACGCTCACTCTTGTTATTCTCATCGCGATGCCTACCTACTGATTTCAAATGGACGTCGACTGGAAAGTAATTAATGACAGCCAAGTAATTTTGAAATTTGATGATATATATTTTATATGTCAATGTGCACATTATAATTCCGAAATAGACTAAACAATCTTTTCCTTAAAATCTGTAAATTTTTTCCAAGCTTTCTCACCTTACCGACCAACAGAAAACAATCTTCTTGGTTAAGTCGTCCAACCCGTATATATAACCGGTATATATATGAAAATGTTGGACAATTCATCTCCCACTGCATACAGAAAAGAAGTCAAACCCATCGAATAGATTAAGTAGAAATCGATTTAGATTAGACGTTATATTTCTTTCGCTTTATCTATAGTTCTCATTTTCCTTCTTTGTAAAGTATACAATTGTGTATACCACTACTTCACTTTGTCTGCAATTAGCCCTCGGGCACGAACTTGCAATAAAGATTATCTTATAAAAGACCCGAAGCTATATCGGCTCCATACTGTAAAATTTTGCTCCAACATTTGTTATTTCAGTGTGAGGTCGAGACCTTATTAACCACCCCTTGTACATCCTGTGCTGGTACCGACACTGATCACGCCAAGACATACTAAGTTGTACCAATTCAGAGATGTAACAGTTCTCCTTCAGCATGTCTGCAATATGCTTCCCGCCTTCCTCACACAGCCAGTTGTCCTCTAGACTCAGCTGCGTGATGTAGGTGTTGGTCTGCCGTAAAAAAAATAACACATGACAATCAAACATCGCAGATTTAAGTTGAGGACATTCAATACATGAACAACAAGAGTTCGGGGACCCCATACCTCAATGAACTATAAAGCGCTTCTGTTTACTTCTGGTTTCATCTCTACGATGGACCATTGGGTCAAAACGTGTTTTAGCGAAGGAGCTGTGTGCTCACAGCAAAGGGGCTGCGTGCTCGGCGAAAGAGCTGTGTGCTCACAGCGAACGAGCTGTGTGCTCGGCGAACAAGCTGTGTTCACGCAGAAAAGGGGCTGCGTGCTCAGCGAACGAGCTGTGTTCACGCAGAAAATGGGCTGCGTGCTCAGCGAACGAGCTGTGTGCTCACAGCGAACGAGCTGTGTTCACGCAGAAAAGGGGCTGCGTGCTCAGCGAACGAGCTGTGTGCTCACAGCGAACGAGCTGTGTTCACGCAGAAAAGGGGCTGTGTGCTTAGCGAACGCAGTGTGCTTACAGCGAGGGGGCTGTTACACCAGGCTGAAGATGGCCGCCGATTGGTAGCCGCCGATCCGGCCGCCGATTCGTCATTAGACAAAACGTAGCATCCCATTCAAAAATTCCCAATTTCCTTTAAAAGCTTAAATGGATATCAAAACTGCTGGATATTGTCTATTATTACCGATATATGTATATATAAACATAAATAATAACAGAAAGTATTATATCAACGACAAATAATAGACCCAATTGGGCGGCCAACTTCAGCCTGGTCTAAAATCGGCTGCCTTACGGCTTGTAGAGCAATCTGCTACTTATCTAAAACCCGAGGTTGTATCATGTTAATATGCTAATCCACCAATTACGACTCCGTTTACAGGATATATACATTCAAGAACGGCATTCTTCTATTCAGAATAACTCAAAACTTTACATTTATTCTACGCTAAAGGAAAGATACGGACAAAAGAAGTATCTTTCGAATGTACACAATTTCGAAATTCGTAGAGCAATTACAAAGATAAGAATCTGAAGTCACAAACTAAATATAGAAGCCGGAAGATATTCTAAAATTCCCCGTGACCAGAGGTTTTGTCCATTCTGCCCAAATGAGATCGAAGACGAACGTCACTTCGTTATGGATTGTTCTCGATATGATGATAAACGCACAGAGCTGTTCACATTACTTTCCACTTGCTCTAAAGACTTTGCTACTCTCTGTTCGATAGATAAATTCAACTACATTCTGGGAGGCGATAATCCACATTGTGTACAAGTAAGCAAATATATCCACGATTGTTTATACCGTAGAACCAATAGTGTAACTGACATGCTAGACCCTTTATGTTGATGTATCCATACCTATAGATATCCATATATATGTGTTTAGTTGTACTGTAAGTAGTTGTTATACATGTAGACCTTACGAAAGTCGCTGTACTTTTGTCGTGTCAATAAAGATTCACTCTAAACGTGGCCCATGAATTTTAAGACGAATTTAGATAGCGCATACCCCAACGTATTCAAAACAAATATCAAATCTTACGGGCCGAATTTAATTAATGAACTAGAGGGGAATTAACTAATAGGAAATACCAAAACAAAAGGGGCGCAAAAATACGCTGCCATGAGGCTTGAAGAGCAATCTGCTACTTATCTAAAAGTGGTCCGTGAACTTTTAAGACGAATTTAGATAGCTTATACCCCAACGTATTCAATACAAGTATCAAATCTTACGGGTCGGATTTGATTGATGAACTAGAGGGGAGCTAACTGAGTTGAAGCAGTTTGGTCTATAAGAAATCGGCACTGAGCTCTAGTTCATTTAATATATAAGCTATAAGCTCCTCTTAAATGTTAACGGGTTACGTTTAGATACGTAGCAGATTGCCCTAAAAGCCGTTTGGCAACCGATTTAGCCCCCCCTTTACTCGGGTATTTCCTATTAGTTAATTCCCCTCTAGTTCATTAATTAAATCCGGCCCGTAGGATTTGATACTTGTTTTGAATACGTAAGGGTTTGTGCTATCTTAATTCGTCTCAAAATTCACGGGCCACGTTTAGATAAAAAGTAGCAGATTGCTCTACAAGCCGTATTGCAGCCGATTTTAGACCAGGCTGAAGTTGGCCGCCAATAGGGCCTATTATTTGTGCTTAATCGTTGATATAATACTTTCTGTTATTATTTATGCTTATATATACATATATTGGGTGGTACTAGACAATATCCAGCAGTTCTTGATATCCATTTAAGCTTTTAAAGGATATTAGGAATCATTAGTTTCTTCGAATGGGCGTAACGTCGGGAAAATTACACCGGCGCTCAAGAGGAGCGCCGGTGTAATTTTCCCGACTACTACTATATCTACGCGACTCAACCTTTGCTTGGAGAGTAGGAAAAGCGTAGACGTGGAACAGATAGGGGTAAGCCGGCCAAAGGAATACAGCTTTGCGACCTCAGGATGGATAGGTCGACCATTGGGCCAAATTCTTCCTTTTCAAGTGGGGTGCTTATGTGTCAAATGTAAAAAAAATCATGAGAGAGTGATGAAAATCATACTACATGTACTAGTATAGGCTAAGTTTTCTAAACGTTTCGCAAAACTGAAGTTCTAAGTTGTAGCAAGTCGTCAATTTAATTAGGAAAGAACGCTCCGCAAACAGTCCCTTCACACTTTTGAGGAAATGCGTACATATATGTGATGCTGTTGTCTACTACATGTATTATGCCAATACGCCATTTACGTCCATATCCCATTGTCGCTGTGAGCACACAGCTCGTTCGCTGTGAGCACACAGCTCGTTCGCTGAGCACACAGCCCCTTTTCTGCGTGAACACAGCTCGTTCGCTGTGAGCACACAGCTCGTTCGCTGAGCACGCAGTCCCTTTTCTGCGTGAACACAGCTCGTTCGCTGTGAGCACACAGCTCGTTCGCTGAGCACGCAGCCCATTTTCTGCGTGAACACAGCTCGTTCGCTAAGCACGCAGCCGCTTTGCTGTGAGCACACAGCTCGTTCGCCGAGCACGCAGCCCCTTTGCTGTGAGCACACAGCTCCTTCGCTAAAACACTTTTGACCCAATGGTCCTTCGTACATCTCGGCTCATTGGATATTCAAATAAGACTGTAACTAGCATTATATATTTTCTTCCCAAGCAAATATTATATATTATGCAATTCATGTGTGAAAGTCATTTCCATTGACAGAATACAACGTTTACATTTTATAAATTATGCAAGTTATTTCCACATTTACATAATTCAATCATGGTTATATGCACCTTCATCTAATGTACATACATAAGTATGTAATACCTGTCATTACGCACTGAAGAATCATGGTACTAAAAATGCAAATTAGGCCCTTATTTGACAAACACGTCGATGAAGTTTAGACATCCAGGAAATAAGATATGCCAAAAAGCAGTTACTCAAGCAACTGGATATGATTTTGGAATTGGTCAGACGTTTCAACTAGCGTCCACAAGTTTTCAGTGACGCTGAAGTGATCTGGAAGAAACAGGTCTTTAATACCACAATTATGAATGAAGACAATTTTAGATGTCCAATAGGAAACTTTGTAAGACATAGCTAAGCTGAAGACAATTTGGATTCCAATAGCAAACAAAGGTAGGACAAAGTCAAGGTTTAGACAGTTTTGGATTATAATGGGAAACAAAGCTAAGACAAAGCTGATGCAAATGAGTCAATTCGCTCCTGTTGTTTTAGTTACTGTATAGTTACCTGTTCCTTCCAGATCACTTCAGTGTCACTGACGAAAACTAGTGGATGCTAGTTGAGACGCCTGACCGTTTCCAAAAGCATATCCAGTTGCTAGAGTAACTGCTTTTTGGCATACATGACAAACACATCCAAAATACTAGAGTTCAACGAACACATACCTTTGCCAAATAAACCAGGTTTGTTATGTAGAATGATGTCTGTAGACATAAATGTGTTACTCATTACATTTTGTTTTATATGCCTGGAGTTGGTTCATAACATTTCGCCATTGCTTATGCAAATTAGATCCCTATGCAGATTAGATTAACATAATAATATTAAATTGTATCAAGCATCATTTGCATAATAAATGTGTATTGATATTTCCTTCTTTCTTAGCTAAAAATGTGACAAGTTTGAAAGTCCTATAAGGAATGCAGGGGATTTACAAACTTTTCTCATTAATTATGCAAATTAGCAGTCGATTTGCATAATTATAATTCCATCATGTAAGTCTTCCCTTTGGCTATCTACATACCAAAAACCATGACGATCCGTCAACACGTTTATATTTTCTCATTAATTATGCAAATGAGGTCGTCATTTGCATAATTAATATGCATTGATATTTCTATCTTCCTCATCTATATGTGACAAGTTTGAAAGTCCTATCATGAAATGCAGTGGATTTATAAACTTTCCTCATTAATTATGCAAATAAGTTGCTGGTTTGCATAATTGGCATTCCATTGTGTACATTTTTACTTGGGCTATCTACATACCAAAAACCATGACGATCCATCAACACGTTCTCGAGTTATTCTCGTCCAAAGTTTGAAAGGAAATCGGCGACTGCAGTTCCAAACAAGCCGCTAGGGGGTCCAAACTTAAAGCACTTACTCTCTGCACCAAGGGCTATCTACCACTCAAAAATCATAACCACAGCAGGTCCAGAACACGAGATTAAAAAAAATTGAGGTTTTGCTGCAGTACCTTAGCAAGCCGCTAGGGGGCCCATTATCGAACTTGACCTTCGTTTTCCCGACCCCTACCCACCTACCAAATATTATTGGGATCCATCAAAGGCTTCTTGAGTTATACTGTTAACACACAGACAGACAGACAGACAGACAGACACACAGACTCACAAGCCTAAAACATAACCTTAGCCATTCTGGCAAAGGTAATAACGCAGGAAATGACGCACGTGCATAGGAATGGCGATGCACCTGGCGCCCGTCGCGCCCAGCCCGTGGTAGCTCATGTCCAGCACTTCTGACGTGACGTGGCGGAGGAAGTAGGAGGCCGGCACGACGCCTGTGCGCTCACACAACTCCAGGTAAACCCGCTTCATCTCGCACACGGGATCGTAGTCCCGCCGCTCGTCTGGCGGGAGGAGCGACACAATCAACTGTCTGCAGAGTACTATGTTAGAATCAACTTCCTATGGTCCCTAGCCATGGACAAATAGAGATACATGATATTGAAAAAATCACTGGTATTACATTAAACGTCTCTCATGCTCACGCACACTCATGCTCAAAAAGTGAAGTAATGTTTCCGATATAATTACCGTATCTATATTTGGAAATGGTACGTTTTTCAGCCATTTTCAAAAAGCGAAAATTTTGTTTTGTTTTGACGATACGTTCAAAGGTGTTGCAGTGACAATGCAGTAAATTTTGGCGATTTCTGTGTTTTTGAGATGCGAAAATTGGGTAAAATGGCCAGAAAACTATGTTGGCCCGTTACCATGGCAACAAGGAGTTTTGATCTAATAGAAAGCTATTATGAGGGTTGTGGACCAAGTACTATTACTGTGCAAAATATGAGCCAAATCGATTTTTTTACCCTGCCACCATTGTTTGTTACGATAAAAGCTCCTTGGTTAAAACAGCTTAAAGGCATCTCAACTCTCCTACATGTTAAGTGTTCTTGTTCCGCCGGAGAAGTTTTGAATGATGTTGATTCTATATGTTCTATAGGTTTTTGCGGAAAAAGATTGTGTAAACTTAGTCAACTTTAGGTAGTAAGGAAAGGCGGCTATGTCATCGCTGACGTATATGCAATAGACGTTTTGTAGAGGGAGTAACTTTTGTTCAGCTCTATAATGTGCTTAGAGGCGCAAACTAATCTTCCCTTCATCTAAGACATCTTTTGTATCTTAAAAGATCCATCAATGAACTCTCGAGTGAGTTATACTTTTCACACAGACACAAACACACCCAAACACACAGAGACACGCACACAGAAACACACACACACACACACACACACACACACACACACATGTACATTAGCACACACACACAAACACACACACAAAAACACACCATACACAGACAAGCATACACTATAGAGCAAAATCTTCTGGCAGAAGTAAGTAAAGCCATACCTTTATTAAACACCATCCGGTCGTACCCATTCTGTATTTAAATGTATATATATGTCTCCCGGTTTTTAATTGAATGTATTGTTATGGGCCTGTAGTGCCCGCAATAAAGAATAATAAAAATAAAATAAAATAAAAAGGCAGGGGCTGAAATAGTTCACGTTACCTCCCGTCTCCAGGTCAGTGTCATACTCTTCATCGCTGTCCTTCTGTTCTTCTGGCGGCGCATCGGCGTCCTGGCGCTCCGCTGAGCCGGGCAGGTCATCGCCATGTTCTGATGCGCAAGGGGAAATCTCGCCGGACTCCTCTTCAGCAGCGGTGCCGGACTCCAACTCGGCCTGGAAGTTCATTCGGAACCAGTGAACAGGTTAACTGTGCGTAGTACGTAGTGGCTACACGGTGTTACAGCACGCATGTGCACTCACGTACTGCCTCCACTAAAACTGGGTAGGAGTCCGTTAGTTTCTTATTTGTCTGACGTAGGGACCATGCATTTTTAAACTGCAGTATGGGTTTAGACATGGGTGATCATGGGTATCCAAGAGCCTCAATACTAACGTTACCCTCAATACTGGCCGGCCGTGTACTTTATGAAGCTATAACCGGCCAGTGTGTCTGTAGTGGTAGGGGTGGAGGTTGTCATTGTGCCAATGTATGTGTGTGTTTGTGTGTCCATGCGTGTGCGTACGCGTGTGCGTGCGCGTATGTATGTGAAATCATTCCACCGGCGTGTATATCATAGTGCACATTTGCAGCGACATGAAACATCCCCTTATCAATTTTTAAAGATTGACATTTGCCATTTTAGAGAAATCACAGTCGCTTCTTGTCACTAGAAAGGAAACATTAAACATTCATGCCAACCAGAAGTAGTCACGAGATGAAAAGATCTGAACCTGCGATTGAAACACATTGCTCGATGACAGAGTATGCCTACTGCAAAATATAAATGTACTACTTTTCTTCCATTCCTCTTAACCTTATCCATAAAGCAAACATCAGAACAAATTGAATATAAACAGAGATAGAATGTTTAGTGACTATTCTCTTGTTACTGATGCTTAGAAACCCATGCTGCATGTAATGCGAAAACATAGCATCAGAGGTAAATGTAATGTTTGAAAGAATCATCCCCAACCTCTACTTTGGATCCGTCTGTCTGTCCTGGGTCTGATTCTGGTGGGTGGTGGACAGCAAGCATCTGTACAGACATCTTTGATTACTTCCCGTTAGGATGCGTTGGAAAACAAATCTCATAAAGGTAACTCACTGAATATTTGAGACGCACCCTGTCTCCTATCACGACTGTTATTGTACTCCTAAAGTAACGGGCCGCCCGACTATTCCGAGCCGCTGGTAGAGAGAACTTGTGTAACATAGGCAACCTGGCTCAGGAACAATCATATTCTAGAACACGGTCATCCACAGACACTGCGTCAATAGGGCAAATCAACGTATAAAATGACTTCCAGATCACTGATTCTGACCTCTTTGCCTTTATTCTAGGGCCAGAAGAAGGCATGGCATTAGATGGATTTGAGAGAAGCAATTTGCACAGCATTTATGGAGCGATTCACAGTAATAAAAGATTTCATAAAATTGATTATACCTACCTATAATTGATTAATTGATTATGGAGTAACCCAATGAAACATCGCTCTGTTACCACGGACTGCTGTAACAGTGAAGTTCTACCTGTAACTTTGCAATCCTGACCTAAAAAGGCTACGGTACGTTCGGAAGTTGCTGTTGTTGGTGAGAAGGGGCTGTTTGTGCCTTACCTGTGTCCGTCTGTGATTAGGAGTGTTTTATGAAACCGATCCTTCTTCTGTGCATGTGCGGAACATCCGGGGCGTTACGATTTTGCCCCGGCGCCGCAGTATTGCGGCAAATTTATTTTTTTTGCGAATTTTTCTCTCCACTTTTCCCTCGCGGACGGTGCGACTCCCTCTCAATATGTGACTGTAAGAGGGATGGTATTTCGGAGGATACTGCTGCGAAATGGCGACTTTGGGGTTTTTACATATATTATTTGAAGGTGTCCTGAAATGGCATTTGAGAAGTGTTTTGAAAATAGAATGCTTTGAATTTCTTTTGAAGTGTTGAATGTAAAGCGGGCCTAAGATGGATATAACGTCGGTCGTTGGGGATAACGGCAATCAAATGTCTATCGTCTGAAGAACGACCATAAAGATAAGGGCACAACCCGCCGTACGTTTTTTTGGGAGGCCACGTCCGCCACGTATTTATGAAAACGACTGGCAAGAACAGGGATGGAGTACGTCAACACAAAGTTTTGCCTGCACGTAAAGTTCTACGGCGTGTCTGCGTGCTCCAAAATCCGTCGGATTCCCTACGATTTCGTACGGAGGCGGTACTTACCACTTATGGTTTCCAAAAGATTGCCCAGGCACGTATTTGCACGTACGGCGGGTTGTGCCCTAAGCTTAAACGGCTATCCCTAGTTACATATTTCATTTAAAAGTGGGATCGGTGAACATCAATTCCTTTTAAAAAAAATTCACATTCTATTTCTGACGATCGAGCTTGACATTTCACAACCTGAAACGCCTTGTAGTTCTCAGTTGAGCTGTTAGGTGGAGCTGCTGTCTGATCACATCTTGACGGAATGTGTATTTCTTACTCATGCATGCAGCCTCAATTGCCAATGAATGAAGACCCCAAATGGCATAAAATGCTTCCTGATTTTATTCCGATATCTTACAAATCCCGTTGTGTACAAAATGTATCATAATCCGCCTTTCCACCCATGGAACACACCAGGGGAATCTGACAACATATATTGTACGAGCAACCCCCAGATACTTGTACACATTGGAGCAATGAAAGCTAATATATGGACTACTAGTATATTTGTACCAGATCATTTAGAAATCTTCCAATCAGTAACCAATGTTGATGGCCTAGAAATGGTAATCACCAAGCAGATGTGATGAGGGAAATTCGTAATGTTTCTAAGTGCTCTGATAGTATTAGAAAAAGGAGGGAAAGAGCGAGAAAGAGAGCGAACAAAAGAGTGAGAAAGAACAAAACAAAGACTTGAACAAATAATTGTTTACCAGTTGGGAGGATACCCTGAGTTTTGTCACAGTACTTGGGGTGACAGGTCTGTTGTTTTCCTCTGATATACAAACATAAATGTGGGCTTTGGTACACTAGTGGCTCAGCTGAAATCAACCCTGACAATGTAATGTTTTGAGGAACATACCACTGACATCAAACTGCAAGATGGGAGTATATTATGACATGTACAGGAAATCTAATGTTACAGATATAGCTGGATACATAACTAAAGAACTGTTTGTAAAAATTGTGATAGCCCAGCAACCTAGAAATTTAGATATATATTTCCCTATCCCAAATGTTCTCTACCTCAGAGACTACCAAAAAAGGACACCACTACCAGATGACCAGACATCATATAACCTGTACATTCCTTCTTGATCATTTTGATAATTGTCAAAACAAATATACTTCTGGGCAAGGACAAATACCTTTTGCATCATGAAATACCTTACTAGCTTATTTCAGAAGAAAGATTTAAGGTGATACAGTAACCTATATAAGCACCTATACAGTACAACTATATTGACAAGCTTGGCCAGACAAATAATCTAGCATCCTATGACTGAAGACAGAATTTCTTTATACAAAGACCATTTCCTTTTTACATACAACGTCGCTTTAAAGCTATCTACTTTAGGGTTTACATTAGACACTCCTTTCTCATGTTCTATCAACATAGAAACAATTTCTATACATGTATCTTCATTGTATAATCAAAATATCTTTGTGACCAAATGCATCTATGTACAAATTGAGTATTGGAATGACTGCATCATACCATTACTTAAGCAACAACAAAAATTCTGTTGGCCTTTGGGTCACTTTTTCATTGAGTTCATTTTTTGTTGCAAGTTGACGCCAGTAACTTAACAACACAACAGTTAACAGTTTCCATAATCATAGGGTAATGTTTCACCTAGATAGCATCACATACAAGTAACTATACATGTCAACCTGTTACAATTTTGCATTTTCCCTCCCCATCTTATACAACTGAAGCTATTGCAATAGAAGGGTGACATTTAAAATTGTGTCCATTTTGACCAACAACCGACAATGACAACAAGAAACTACAGACTAGGCTAAAGCAGCGAGAATATAAACTATGAAAGCGCTTTTCTTTTCCATTTCATACGACTATCAGAGCCCACACATACAGACAATGACTTTCTGGTGTCTGTATGCACTGTTTATGACTACAGAAATACAAGTCTACACTTCTCCTGTAACAAAAAGGCACATGGTTGGTCCACATCCCCTGATTACACATTGTAGAAAAATATCTGCATCACAGTCTCTTCACCTAGGGGGTCATGGATAAATGTCAAACATGATTGGTTGTTTTCTATTTTTCTATTTTTTTGTAATACAACTGTCTATAGAAGCATGCACAAGTTCATGTCTGTGTGTGTGTGTGTGTGTGTGTGTGCGCATGACATTTCTGTATACAAACAAGTCATCTTCCTTAACTATTTTCTGACACAAAATGGTATCATCTAAGTCACATAAGGAATGTTTATCCTAGCATGGGTTGTTTAAGAGCAATAATAAAACGAAATACACCAAAACAGTGCCTTAGTGCTACATAGCAATGTTGTCCAAGTCCTAAAATATCCTGACAGTTTGACGTGTGTTCAAAAAAATATGGTTTTGGTACATGTCTGTATATGTAACTAGAAATCTGAGAGGGCAACTTGTGAAAATCTCTAATTTAGAGATTTTCATCTTGTATATACAAATGATTACTGAAAGCCTTGGTATTGATTATTTGGCCACAAGTGTCTTCATTTAGTTCTCTGATTTTGTTGTAACAGCTGAGATATAGTGGCACCGACGGAGGCATGCAAAAATACTTCAACGCAGGTGGCAAGAAGTGTATTGTAATAACTGTACTTGATGCCAAAATATGCAATGCAATGTTTTAGGAATACACTGCAAGTACTGAAATTTTCACAATGTTTGTACACTTCGTTCAGCCATAACACCTTGAACAAATGTTCTTTCATTGTGTCAGTTCCATCTCAGCCTCAAAGATATAGAAAGCTCAAGATTTCAACCTGATGCAAACTTAAATGAATGTACAGTACGTAGACTGTTGTGATCGATACTGCGAGTGCTAAATGACAACAACCATGTGGCTTCGCTCTAGAGACTTCAGGATTTGTGTGGCTGTTCTGGGCTCGCGGCCGTACTTGGGACGGTGAAGGTTTGCGATGACTCGTTTGTCGCTGCAGCCGTGGCGACCTCTGCCTCCATCTTCCTGAGCCTGGAGATGGTTTGCTGGACGACAGACGAGCTGATGAGACTGAAGTCGTACAGGTTGACCAGGTGAAGCAGCATGTTCCGTACCAGGTTACGCTGGACAATCCAAACACCTTTCTCTTCCACAAATGTACTGCAGGCTGTTGGTACCTGGGCATTCAACAACAAATGCAGGGTTGGACATGTTTCCTAAAATCAACTTGTCCTGTCATGCAAGTACAAAAATATTACTTGGCCGAACCGACTTTTCACTTGCCCGAAATTGAAATGACATTTTTCTTCTAGCAATAGAATTATTGTATTATGGGCTCTATTTTTGTGTGGTAGCCAATGCTTGATGCTATTACTGTGAAAAGTAACTAGTATCAAAATCTCACTCAAGGAAAAGTCTTACTTGCCCGATTGGGCAAGTGAGGTAGGACATGTGCTTGCCCGAACGGCACTTTCACTTGCCTGGGACAATCGGACTAGTGGACTTGTCCAACCCTGAAACGTCTTAAAACTACTGTTGAGAATCTGTAGATTGGACCAGAACCAGACTTGTAAAACATTAAGGTTCAGTTCCAATAAAACCTAAATGTTGGGGACCAGTTAAATTAGACATTAATTCTTTTGGGGGCTTAGAAAAATAGTATCTGAAGTAACAGTATACCTGTTTCTGGAGCTGAGTTCCCCTTCAACATACAATATGTTTTTACCTTGATGAAAAACAACATTACAGACTGCTGCTAATGGTGTCAGGGATCCTAGCTGTGGTATAATCCAATACTGGAGGAGACAAATTGTAACTGAGACTACAAAAATTAATGACATTTTACAAACAAAATATCGCCATACTATAGCGTTGCTTGCAAACCAGACAAAAGGTTAAAAATACTGTTGAGCTGAGTTTGTTGGTTTAGGAGTTTTCAGTTGTCTTTGACGGTTTGACCTGAAATATTGTTAAACTCCTGAAGAGAAGTTAAGTGACTGCTATGATTATCGTAGACGTAACCGTAAAAACTGATAAAATAAGCCTTCAGAATAGCCTAAAATGCAAGAGCTTCCGGGGGCTCCCCCTGAAGTTGAAAAATCTGAATTTGAAAGACCCTTCCTCATTGGCTGTACCAGATTTGACTAACCAGGCCATCACTTATGCTAAATGTGACACACCTATTGGCTGCGCCATGTTGATCCAATGAGCAACTACGGACACCTGGTCCTACACACGTCTGGCATGGGCAAAGTCCGCTTAGTCACTTACCATAAATGGTTAAACGTCGGAATCCTGCGGGTCGTCGAAAATAGCCATTGAATCCCCAGCAAATTGTCTTCTAAATCATTTTGAAGTGATCTTTAGCCAAAAATGATACAGTTTTGGTCAGAAAAAGTCTGGGGGTTTTGGCCCTCTCTACTTTGGTACCAAATTTCATTTTTGGTCCTGGAACGACGGAGATGAATCCTCTGAAAAATTGTGAGAAGAGAAAGAAGAAGAAGATGCAGACACATTACGAAAACAATATTTTCACTCTGATAATAAAACTTCGTGATTTACAGAGGAAAAAAATAGACACAATCTACCGACCTGGCAATCTGCAATGTGGCCATTTCTCATGATGTGAAGGTTCCACATTTTCATCAGCTCTTTCTCTCCCTCATTCACATCAGTGAACTCGTCAATCATGTGCTGAAAGAAACAAATAGAAAACAAGTCTGGTAAGAGAAACAGATTGGTGACCCTGGTGGTACATGTTGGAGGGATGGCCAATGAAAATGCAGGATGTAAATTGATTGACAGATAAGCTGGCTAACCTGAGTGCGCTGTTTCAGCCAAATGGGATCGCTCTCCTCCTCGCTGTCGTTGTCGATTTCCTGCGGCCGTAGTGGTAGACAGGTGCCTGAGTGGAAGTAAAGTCTATTGTGTCCGCTGGTGAAGGGACGCGTCCAATCAAGCTCAAGGTCCTCCCCTTCCAGAAACTCAGACAAGCTGGGTTCTGGCCGTCTTGGTTTTGCGACTAAAATGTTGGTGACGGGAGACCTTCGACACGGCCCGTTCCTCCTGAACGCGAAGCCCATGAGGTGGAGGTCGGCAGGATTTCCCGCGTACGATCCATCATACCCCTCGTTGATGGAGACGTCGATTCTAGCACCTTTGGGATGTGGGACGAAGACAAATGTAAATCGTGAGTGGCAGAGTTTGAGATGCTTGAGAAGGCTGTACAGCTTCATACAGTTCAGTGTGCACCACGGGCAGTGGAGGTCGTCCCGGGCTTCCGTTTGCTGTCGCATGTTGCCGTTGTACAGAAACTGGTAGAAGATCCTCTGTCGCTTCTCCTGCTTCTCCGGCGTTTTCTTGTATTTGACATTCAACAGTGCTTCAGAGTTCTGCCTCTCGATTGGGCGTTCCTCAAAGGGCCCGAGACTCTGTCCGGTGACTTTGGATGGCGAGATGGACATTCTACTGGAGACCGTGGTAGGACAGTGTGTCCAAGTCAGTTTAAAGCGCAGCGTGGGTCCAAATCGGAACGTCTCGAACGGTCCGACCGCCCTGCCGTCCATGATGGTCTCCCACTGCGCCTGTTTGTTCTGGAGAGGTAGACTGTGCATCTGTTTCAGCGCGATCTCATAGTCCCCTTCTGTCAGCAAGCACGAGTGCTGCTTGTCGTACACGATCAACTCCGCCTGGTACTCCGCGCTCGAGATCACGTCTTCCAGCTGAACGTTCCCGTTGACCGTCCCATTCAACATGACATCTTCCCGAGGCGACGTGCAGAGCCTTTTCGGCATGGGTTCCCCAGAAGCGTTCTCATCTTCGCCTCCGATTGGTTGAGAATTGGTAACCGTGACTCTAAGCACCAGTACGTAGGATTTGATCTGACCGTTACTAGGTTGGAAGCACTCTCCCGGGATGGACAGAGAAGGCCCAGTTCTGCTAGCACCGTCAGCACCGGACACACAGGGTACTTGTATCTTTCCCAGGGGTACATGCTTCATCGGAGACAGCACGTCTTTCCTCTTCTTGTGACAGATCTTCAGAAGGGCGGCTTCGACCATGACCTCTTGAGGCACGACTGCTGGGTCCACATTGTCTGCCTGGGACCAGCAGAAGGTGATGAAGTTCAAGTTTAAATACCTAGGTGTGCACTGTACAGGTGGGCTGAGCGCCTTTTGTTCTTCTACTTTCTTCTCCTCGGCAACAATGTCTCCCAACACTGAATCTACCTGTAATTGATATAGGGAAAAACTGCTTAATGGTATGAATGCATATTAAAAGCAATAGAATCTTTATGAGAAAAACAATGAGGAAGATTTAAAGCTTAAACTATGTATAAAAAATCAACAACACATGAATTATTACTTTATGAGAGAGAATGGTTTATTTGTATCACAGCCAACTTGCGGCTCGAAAGCCGAATTATCAGGCTTGTTTACATTGTTCAACGTTACATAATTGCTATTCACAAAAACATTGTAACATAAACAATACACATAAGACGTATAGCATGAATATTATAATGAATAAATATACGAATTACAATGTCTAAAATGCAGATGCGAGTACAATGGTCGAGTACAATGGCTAAAAGTCAAATTGAAATAGCATTAAAACTATTAAAAGTCTGATCGTAGCAAAACTGTTTGACTCGTCTTACAAAGTTAGTTAAAAACAGATTGTCCTGGTGGAGTATATACATAGAATCTACAGTTCGTTCAATGATTTGATCATTGCCGGTATAGCGCTGGTTAAGTAGCGGTTAGTCCCGGTAGGTTGTTGGTATCGCGCAGAGTTGCGGAGTTGCCTGCCATGTTGTTGTCCACGGGTAGGGGGCAGCCATGTGGAGAAGCGAGGAGACCTTTCAACTCTCAAGGCAAAGTCAGTACAGAGTTTCTGTCTACGTGTTGAAAGGCGCTCAAGGCCGATGTGCTGGAGAGCTGCCGTGTAAGAGACGAACTGACGCCCCATCATCAACCTGCAGGTTTATCTATTCATCCATTCGAACCCCTACAGATACATGTATATTGCACAAACTTTCCAAGTCTGGAAACTTTCCATCAGAATTCACAAGAACATGTCTTGAGCAAATAACAGGAAGGAATCCAGTAAACCTTGCTTTACTGGTTCTCCTCTTCCTTGGCTAAAAATTACTGTAATTTAGTAGTATTACTATCTTAAGGAAAAAGCAAAAAAAAAATATTAAAATATTACAGCACCTTGAACTGTTTCCTCCGACAGTGGCTCCTGGAGAACCTCTGTGACATGTACGTGACGTTCCTCTGTAGGAAGACCGGGGCCACGATGTGCCTGGTCCGCAGAAACCTGTAGATCTGCGTGGGTTTCTCAAACGCCTGCAGGAACAACTCATGGTCCTTCTGCAGGTCCTGCAGACTCCCATTGGCCTTGCCGTTCTCCATCTTCAGTGAACTGGTCAAAGCTGTGAGTAGTGTGGAAGGAGGGAGACAAAGAACAAAAGTCAGGCAGAGGTAAATGCGTAGTCTTCTTTCACTGGACTAAGTATGCTAGTGAACCTCAGGGCCAGTGTGATCAGCTATTACATCTACAAGGAGAGGGAGGATTCCAAGGAAACCTTGGCTGGGTAGAGGAGAAAGGAAGGGTCCAAGAGTCCCTTTTCCTTGAGGGGCAAGAGAGAGAGAGAGAGAGAGATAAAAAACAGCATAATTCCGAACGGACTCCGCAAAAAAACCTACAGTCACACTTTGGCGTCTGCTTGCCGATCTTTCTGCCAGCTGTCCTCGCTTCTTTTCGCCTCTTGCCATTGTCAACCTTGTGAGGAGCCATAATGGCTGAAAAGTGGAAGGAAAATACAAAACGTTAAAGCATAACACAATTCAATGGCCCTTGACAACACTATGTATTTACCATTCTAACTCATTCTTCCAGCTCATATATATGGCATACTGTAAATGCATTTAAGTTTGCAGGGATTTACTTTCGCTTTAGCGGGAAAATGGAGTCTTTGCGGTGGTCTTAAATTCGCGGTAGTGCCATAGACTGTGGTCATATAGTGTAATGGGAAAATGTTCGCGGTGGTTTTAAGTTTGCGGTAAAACACGAAAACTGGGAACATAAAACCACCAAAAACATTTCTAACACAATACAGTATGTGCTTGTAAGTTGTAACTGATTAGTGTCCAGTACAGTTAATTAAAGTTGATTAAACTTTATAGTTTATATTTCATATACTTCATAATCTATATATGTTATGTTGAAAAAACATCTTGCCTTCCTGATATTTTACAATCTAAATTGAATGTAGTATCTTGCAACCTTGAACGGCCATCATGGTTAGCGTTACTTCATACGGTTGCATTTCCCCTCTTGGGTTAGAAAAGAACAGTCCCTAAAGTAAATTTCAGTGTGATTTGTTTGAAACTGAGAAAATCCCATTGCAAGACCTCTAAAATAGACGGCCAAAAATGACGCTGAATTCCTCGCGAAAGGTACAAAATTGGCACTGATGTCTGGTACATATTTGCCGTTTACAAAACATTAAGGTTGGGTAAAATTCATTACGATAAACGTGAAAAATATCAACCCACGTTCAGAAAAGCCCGAAGTAGTTTGGTCTAAGTGGAAAACTCGGAAGAAAAATTTCCCTCTTTCATTTCGATTAGAATCGACTATGATTACGATTTTCCGCCATAAAAACATCAAATATATGTGGCATCGGGGTCAATCTATTCCAATCTAACCGAAAATAAGTTGGTTTCTTACAAAATACGGATGATTCGGTTCAAGTTTCACTTTCCTCTCTAGAACAAGCCTTTCTCCAGTTCGGTTGGGTTGGGCGACCACGCCATGGCAAGAAACAGCCGACGAAAAAACGGCATTAAATTCTACAACCGACAATTCCTGAGTGTCCACATAAGCGTATTTTGTAAATTGTTGTGTAATCTGTGTATAAAAACTTCAATATCGGTTGTTAGAGAAGATCGGAATGAAATATCGTACCTCTTCAGTGTGCCACCTGGAGCCTTTGTGGTTCTGGTCTCCGCGATCTTTGCTGATTCAAATGGCGGGAACATGTCACCGCAGCATATCATAAGAACGTCTAAAGTGCCCGCGATAACCCAAAACGTCTCAATATTGTACTAATATACATCATTATTATCTTAGAATGTATGAAATGTATATTAAGATTGACATTTTATGAAATGTTGGGTATTTGAGACGGTAACGTATTTATAACCTCAACGATGTACTTCACGTTTACATGCCTTCGGGGCTGTGTCCTCGGTGTAACCTTTGAACCGTCATTGGAACAGTTCATTTTCATAGATTGAAAAGAAGTGAAACATTTTATCATTCGCAAGTTCAAACCAAAATGTTTCTCATATCATAGTGACTGTATAAGATTGTAATCTTGTCTTTTTTAATATTATTTCATCTAGTTGACAAATTTTCTGTACTATATACCAGTTAAATGAAAACAAACAAGGGATTACACCCCTCTTTCAGAATGTATGGTTGCTCCCCAAAGAATGACACAAGCATAGCCAAATTTGAGATGTTTTAGCCTCCACTTTTGAGTTTTCATCATCTATCTTGGGTAGATTTTGCTACCAAGATGCACGACGCTTACGAAGCTGCACCCATTCTCGAGAAGCTGCCCCTACAGATCGAATCTATCGCCTGTTGGGGTGAGTAGAGGGGTAAAAACGTGATACGTGTTGGGGCAGGGAAGATCTCGTGATCTGTTGTTCATTCCTCAGGAAGATCGATTAGCAACTTGGCAATATCAAATTATGTTTGTCTGTATGGAAGCATTTCTGTATAAAGTTATGATTGATATCGCGTCGCATATCTGAATGAGAGTTTATGGAGTCAATCATTACTACTTAAACGTTTCTTGAAGATGAGGACTCAAGGCCCTGGCCTCAACCTAGATCTTCACTAATTTACTCTACTCATATAACGTTTTTTTATTAACTACAAGCTACAACTTAGGTAAGTTCTAACTTTTAATTCATAGGCTGAATTGTCAAGTGTAGTATTTGCCTCAAAAGTATTTGCAGAAGTGATATCATCTGTATCGTTGATATAACAACCCTTTTGCATAAACACCAGCTTCGAAGGCACGGGCAGACTCTGCTCTTGTGCAATTTACGCCAGCATAGATAAAGTTCTCCAAACGTTAACAAGTAGTGATTTAACTCATTTTAAGTCATATTGTTGGCAAATTTCTCAAAAAGATACTGGTGAAAACTGCATGATGTTGACATTTGGAGATAAGCTGAGGCAAGTCTGAGAGTGCGGACATACTCGTACACTCCCATCCATTAACAGTGGAGCACAGTCGGTGGCGTGTGACCAAATTCTCACAGGGTCTATGGAGTGAGTTTACCCGTGGAAGGCACACGGCTAAGCAGAGTCGTGGAGATATACTCCTTAGTTCAAGGAGACTTCTAGATGATGTTCGTATGTGAAGCACAGCCAAGAGAGAGAGTAGTTCACGGAGTTCAAGAGGAGCGGTTTCAAATGGAGCAAGACTCCTGCCTAACCAAAGAACTGAAATTAAATGAAACTCTACTCTTCTGTAGTAGTAGTCTAATCTCCAAGCAGATCCTACGGTAGCATAAGATAGTATCAAAAGCTACCAGAGGAGTGAAGCCGGCTTAGGAGTGTGTTTCGCTACCGGAGCATATGGACACATGGCAAATGGACACCTCTTGGCTGACTACACTCCTTGGCCAGTTTGGTACTATTTTATGCCATTCTAATATTTCCTACGAGATTCCTGATCTAGAACATGTACTGCTTAACTACTGTAAGGTATTACTTAGTGTTCCTAGAAGTTCTGTTAACGCTGCTGTACTGGGCGAGCTAGGTGTGTTTCCACTGTATATAGACACCCAGACACGACTGATTAAATATTGGCTTAGATTACACAATATGTCTAATGATAGAATTGTTAAAAAAGCGTACGACACTGCTGTTGCTCAAGAACATGAATGGATTACACATGTACAAGATATACTATGCAGACATGGTTTCCAAAATATTTGGCTAAACCCTAATGTCGATGCCAAATATTTTGGAAACATGTTCAAGGAACGCCTAAAGGACACATATCTTTCGAACTGGAGACAAAAGATAAGAAACTTTAGTAAACTGGCAACATATTCGAAAATTAAGACAACCTTTGCGCTAGAAAACTATCTTTTATCAATTCAAAACAGATCATTCACTAATAGCATAACAAAACTAAGGATTGGAGCACATTGTTTAGAAATTGAAAAGGGTCGTCACAAAAATATACCATCCGAAAAGAGAATGTGTCCCATCTGCAAAGACAGTATTGAAGATGAATACCATTTCCTGATGATATGCCCTTGTTATGATGAAGAAAGGAAAAGTTATTGACCATGTGTAACAACAGAACAACACTACCTAATACAAGTAGAGAAATATTCAATGTAATTCTATCATGTCCCGACTCTGTATCTGTCCACCTAGGCCAATATATATATAATGCTATGCAAAAGAGAAGTCGTGCTTTAAGTTTAACAATGTAAAATACACTATGCCGCCTTATTTTCTATTATGTTAGATTAGTATACTCATGTAGATAGTTCGTAGTTGCTAGTAATACATTTTACTTGCCATACATTGTACCTGATACAATCGTTGTGCAATAAACTTGACTTGACTTGTAGGATCTGCTTGGAGATTAGTAGTAGTCAGGAAATTTACTGGCTCGCTCCTCTCACCTCTGCCTCAAATCGGAACGGATAAAAAATGGATCCTTTTAAATCTAATAACTTTGACACATTCAGACCGTTTTGTAACGAGGTACTAAGTGTGCGACGGGAGTACAGAATTTCTGCCCGTGCGCCGCGGGTGTTTTCTGTCTGACAGTCGGAGGGAACAACACACCATAAAATTGGTCATGGCTCAGTCATGATACCTCAAATCAAGCTATTTTTTGTGTTCCTATGATCTAGGAAAGTCGGACAACCGCGTTTAGATCAGTTCTAATTTCAAACATGTTGAAGACGACATTGGTCCAGTGAAATTTGACCTTCTAAAACTCAGACTCCAAACACTGCCGGCCGTTTTGATATAACCGCATGCAGCCGTAAATGTAATTCACTTGCGTTTTCCCGTTATAGGATATTCTCATATTAGCATATTCATCTGTTGAATTTACAGTATATTCATACATATGTATATATGTCATTTATATTTGTGATTGCTGTAAAAATATCTTTATCAGGTGTACAAAGTTAGAACGTTACATTATGATACTTCCAATCTGGCAGGAAAGAATGACGTCGGCCATTGTTGACAGTGAACAGAGGTCGCAGCGGGTGCCGGCGCGGCCCGCTAAACATGTGCTGGGTGCGCGTTAATCCTGGGCAGTAAAACTATTTGCCTAATGATTTTTAATGCTTCGCGGGGCGGGATACTTACACGGATTCTGAAAGGATAGCCCCGCCCCTGTGTGTTTTGAGGCAGAGGTGAGAGGAGCGAGTCAGTAAATTTCCTGACTACTACTATTCCTGCTTGGAGAATACGGCACAATCTAGACACAGTTTTTCCCGATATCGGCGAGCCTACAACCTCTCACCGACACCTTTTCAGCATCTAGATGGAACGGCAATATCGCCATAAAGATATTGGGAAAATTTCTCCCAAAAGGTCCGGACCATTCGCCCGATAGCTTAGCAGGGCTCCTGATAGCTTAGCAGCGGCCCCCGACAGCTTCCGCGTGCGTGTAGATGTGTCCCGACTTCGGGAGGGCTCAGTACCATATAACGCCGGCTCATTAGGCTACATAGCTGTTTATGACTGCAAGCGGCACAGGTTTCCCTCGGCCAACGTTCCAGATCCCTCCCGACATCTCCACAGATATCGGCAAAAAGTGTGTTTAGATTGGGCCTAAGATATAAATAAAGACAGAGTTCCTATTGTTCCATCTTTGCTGCGAGTGTGACTCACATCAAAGTGCTAATTACCCCAATGAAAAGGCCTGGCAAGAACACTGCTTCCACCTGTAATTCTCATTAAGTAAGGAACTTTGTATCATCTTTAATAACATTAACGTTATGAGTCTTTCTTTATTTCAGCCGATAAATTACTGGTTGGCACCAAGCAGGGGCATCTGCTACTTTACAGTATCAAGACAGAGTCAGGTATGATCATAATAATAATACATCTACATGTACATGTATCTATCAGTATCAACATCTTTGGCTGTTTTGAACATTTATCAAAAGTATGATTTTTAACATGGGTTTTGGAATGACTAGCACCAGAGTTTTGAGTATTGAGTGCGAGTTCTGACATGATCATTGTGGATTTACCTGCGGATGTTTGGTGAACCGTTTGTCACTTTCCTCAGGGCAATGATGTCTGGTTCTACTTTGCACTGCAGCTATGTACTAGTAGTACTTGTTTTAGGTTCCTTTCTCCAGGAGATGAGGTGTAGGGGCTGTCTTGATTCACCTTTTATAATTGGCAGCTTGCTCTAATTCAACAAGTGTTGTCTGTGAATCACATGTACTTGTTTTAAGCGTAATTGACCACTTTAATTCTACGCAGCACACTATTTGTGATCCTAAATTAATCACTAAGCAAATTCTCGTTGTCAGATATCTTAATGCCAGATTGTCCAAAAGTTGTGTTGGTGTTGGTATGGAGTGTCATGATGCAATGGAATTTACTGCTGAGGTCTGCTTGAGCTCTTGAAATTATGATGAAGTATTGCCAGTCCATCTGAATCTACCTTTCATGCAGGCCCTTTGTTGTGTTAAGGAGAACTCAGTACACAGTGATTTACCAAACCGATAAAACTTGGAAGGACACTACCGGATTTCTTCAGGAAAAAGTATTTTCTACAGTATAGTAGTCCCAGACTTGAAGTTTTAATGGCTTTTACTTTCAGTTTAACTCCAAAGTCTTTTTAGAATAGGTGAATTCAGCTTGAAGTATGAACGTTCAAGACAATGCACATACTGGTATCTCCATGCCATGTATTTGCAGTTGTATATAACTCAGTACAGTACGGTATATGTAGAATATTGGGGAAAATACTAACGTTAGTTTGCCTTTATCCGTTGGGTAACTTGTATCCGTTGCTTTTTAAAAACAGGGTATGTAGGCACATCAAGTCGAAGGGTGATAGATTTAAACTACAATATCCTTAAAATATTGCAATTTGAAACTAACGTCCACCAACGTGATATCCCCAAATACCCTGTTTCTAAAAGCAACGGATATAGGTTACCCAATGGATAAAGGTGAACTAGCGTTACATGTTGTTTTGAGGAACATTTTCTTCACTTTTCCAATAAGGAATATCTAAAATTCTAAATTTTACAATGCACCGAGAAAAGGACATATTCATTGTTTAATCTCAGAAATTTTTCCTTTTCTAGGTTCAACGAGACATGAAGTCAGCTTGGAAAGGTCCAACAAGTCTTTTTCCAAGAAACCAATAGTTCAGGTACTAAGTTATATCAGCACCTTTTGCTGTCTTTTGCTCATGATTATAAGAAGTTTCAGTTAAGTTCTTATAATTATCACCAGGGGACTGTAAAAGTTTTATATAAACATATATTCCATAGTTTACTGACTCAACAAAGGTACAATGTCATTTTTGTAAGATCTTCTTTAACTTAGTACATAAAAGTGACAAGAGTTCGAAGACCTTATACCTCCATGAAATATTTTGATTATGTAGATGCTTCAAAAAAGGGACCTCAATTTAACGTTCTATCCGAGGGGTGGCCCTAACTGAAGATACGTGTAGGTACTCAATTTCACCTGAGTTAAGTGAGGAAAATTTCGGGACCATAAAAAACGGTTGTCTTCAGGCGATGGTCGTCTTGTGCAAGTGGTTGTTATAATTAGACCAAGTTAAACTGTATTTCTTTTTACTCTTTATCATTACTGAAGAAGAGTGAATGAGATACTTAAAAAAAAAACCTTCATAAAACAACTCTTTAGTAAATCTTTTACAGAATAGAATTGTTTCAAAAAAGCTTGGGATAAAGTATATTTTGTACATATTGTTTTTCAGCTGCGTGTGGTTTCTGAGCTGAAGATATTGATAAGTTTGTCAGGTAAGTTTTCTGTCGTTTCATTTCAGAAATTCAGCTGGTCTATTTTATGCCATCAAAGTGTTCTTCATGTTCAAATATAACTTCAAAAGTTACATTTTCAACAAATCTAGGGTTAGGGTTAAGAAACGTATAATTAGGTTTTAGAAGCTGAAATTCACATGTTATAATTGCTCAAATATGCAAATTCTATTGCAGTCCCATGTATGCAAATTATCATTATCAAGTGTTTGATTAATTAATTCATAAAGTAAGTATTAAGTGTAGAGGAACAACGTTTTAACATGAAGACAAACCAGATAGAGACTGAGTGAATTAATATACAATTAGTGTAATATAGGTATACCCCTTCCCAATCTCACCGCATTTAGAAATAATCAGAGTTAGGTGGTAGAATATTTTTGTATGTAGATTTTATAACTTTGTTATGTACATATAGAATACAACATGTGTGTAATATGTATTGTCTGAGGTACCAGACCAACTACAGTGAAGGAAAATTTCATTCATGTCTCACCCACCCAAAAAACACAACACAAATCTAAACACAAAATTCGCTAGGAAAGTTGAGCAAATTTGCTATTGTTGGACAAAAATGTGTTACAACAATTCTAATGTATGTGGTATTCAAATTTCAACAGTTATGGACTCAGCACATGCAATCTATCTGCATTTGATTTATTTTACGGAAGCCTGTGTTCTAAAAATAAGATTCAAAGATATATATTATCACCCGGTTCGAAATGCCCTTATGGAACGTTATCAAGGCCCAAGTATGACGTTGAAGTTTAATGTCCAACTAGGGGTGGGAACCGGTACAGAAAATTCAGGTCCAGGTCCGGTTCAGGTTCAGGTTCATTTTTCCGGACCGGTCCAATAAAAATAAATGGTTTTGTACCGGTACACTGTACCGGTAACCACCCCTATGTCCAACACACCAGCATTTGGAAAGGGGTCTTTTCTACTTTACTTTGTAAGTATTTACACACCTTTGTATCTCCCTATGTGCAGACAATGTAGTGAGTGTACACGATATCACCACCTTCCAATGTATCACCACCATCCAGAAGACAAGGGGAGCCACTCTGTTCTCCACAGATCTACAGGTATGTTTCTTCATGCTAGTTTTCTATGGGATCATTCAAACTGCACTCTGGAAACAAGAAACATTTAAAAGGAACAATGTTCTGGTACTCTTTGGGTCATCATCCATGTATTCATTACTAAGTCTCATTAAAGTGGGGTGATCTTTAGAAATGTTGTGGTTGTCTTAAAAATCATTCTAGATTTGCAATTAAGGTGTTTCTATAACTGTAGATATTTGTTTGTCAATTTATGCTTGCTGCCTTAGCAACTTCATTTTTTCCTTGAAGGCTTGTTTTGGGCAAAACTGGCTAAATGATCTCAGGCAATGAACCCAATCTAGAGGTAATCTAGAAAATAATGTTTGTAATGTGTGCATGGATAGTTGTTATAGTCAATGTGCAGTAATTATTTTCTTGCCTATGTAGCAACACAAGTCCTTAAGCGGAGACTTGTCGCATACATTGAGGATGGCGGTCGCTGTGAAGAGGAAGATACAGAACTACTACTGGAAGAACAGGGATTTTCACGAACTCACAGTTAGTAAAACTGTTCTTAGTTATTGTATACCAAATTACAAATTCAATGTAGAGAACAATGAGTCATGAAAATGTAACGCTAGTTCACCTTTATTCGCGGGGTAACCTATATCCGTTGTATCAGGATATCTAACAATGTCAAGTCGACAGACAATGGTTTCAAATTACATTATTTGAAAATGTATCGAAGATTTTGCAGTTTGAAACCACCATCCGTCAATTTGATATTCCTAAATACCCTTTTCTTAAAAACAACGGATATATGATACCACTCGGATAAAGGTGAACAAGTGTTAATTATACTATGACTATATACAGATATGAATAATTTTTCGAGAAAGCTTTTGGATAATTGAGAATTTTAACGCATGCAATACTATGAATCAACCAAGTGCAATGGTGGAGTGGGTAGAGTGCTTGCTTTGCACTCAGTAAGTTGTGAGTTTATTTCTTAAACAAGTCAAAGACTTTAAAACTGGTACATGCTGCACTTCTCTGCTCCAAAGCTGTATTGTCCAGGGCTACAGAAATGGAGATGGGCACTGCCTGATGCACCATCCAGTGATGAAAATAATTTTTTGGGGTGGGGGGTACATGCAAACTTGCACGGCCCAACATAATCTTACGTTATGTCTTATTCTCATAGAATTAATTGTGTGTTCCTCAATATATTTTACAACAAACAAGGAAGTAATCAACTTGTTACAAAGGATTATTAGGGAAGAAAAAATAAACTTACTGGTCTGTTATATGGGAAATGACTCCCACATATTACACAAGCATTGAGGTGAACAATGAGACTTCCGCAATGTAAACATGATTATTAGTACAAATATTTTCAACATGCAAAATTACATGTTCAGAATATGTCCACATGCAAATTTAGAAAATTACATGCCCATTGACAGTTGCATAGTTGTATTTTAAGCTCTGCCATCTAGTGCAGAAAGAACTTAAACTACCTGGATACTATGAATGACAAACTGGAATGCTATACTGTTAAGTCAGCATGTTGAAAGTTACTGAACTGTTTTGTTGCAGCCTGACATGGCAGTACCTGATGTTGCCAAGTCCATGGCTTGGTGTAAGGACTCGGTCTGTGTGGGCTTCAAAAGGGACTACTTCCTCATCAAGGTAAATACATAATGTTTTAGACTTACCGGTACATGTAGGGCTGCCGTTGTCTCTTAGATGCATTTTAGACTGTAACTTTGAATCTAAAGGCTCTGGGTTTGAGTTCTTATGCAGGCCGCAATGACCTACAATGTATGTCCTCAGGTGAAAATGAGTACCCAGGGCCATCCTCTCAGATGGGATGTACATGTACATTTTGTACAGTCATAGGCCCCCCATGTTTTAGTAGAGTCACACCTGTTGATTTGATTGTATGGATGACATCCAAAATTGTCTGCAAATAAAAAAGTTAGGCCCAAAAAAATTTGTGCTCATTAAGAAACAAACCTAAGCGATCAGGGCCATTGAACAAATGGCAGAGAGCATGGTATCAAAATACTAGATTCTTCACCTTTGTTCCTTCACATAATGTTTTTGCCAGTGCTACGCACTGGCTTTGAATCAACAAAGGGGTTCGTTCAATGGTTCGTTTGGTTTGGATGGATGGTTTGGTTCGGATGGATCGTCTAACATAGCCCTTCCTTTAAAGCCCTTTTAAACGCAAATTATGCAACCGAATCAGGGTGGCCGAGTGGTCTAAGGTGCTGCATTTAGATCGCAGTCTTGTTTGGGAGGCGTGGGTTCGAACCCACTCACAACAAAGTTTTTTTTTTCTTTGTTCAACAAATCCCATGCAGGGCTCGAAATTCATTTTTGGGATTAGGTGCACTGGTGCAGCTAGCTTAAAAAATTGGGTGAAATTTTGGGTGCACCACTTAAATTTAAGTAATAACCTAATAATAAAACTTCTTAAACTTCTCAAATTCTTAAACAACAGACATTTTTATTATCTTTCTAACACTTAGATGTCAAGAATATGATGTACATGTATACTAAGTATACTTTGATATCTTTACATACATAATCCTAAGAAAATAATTGGGTGCACCCTGTGCACCCAGAGAAAATAATTGGGGACTTTGATGCTTAACCGCCCTCTTTTCATGCGAATTTGTTACACATCCAGGCTTTTCCCCAAACTATGCACTGGCCAGCTTTTTATATTTCAGCCATACCATATATGGTATGGTGAAATATATTGTATTCGTAATGTTTCTTTCTTTCTTTCTTTCTTTCTCCTGTCAAATCTTCAAAGCGATTCATCTCCGTCGTTCCGTGACCGAATGACCTGAAATTTGGCACAAGGGTAGAGTGGGTCAATACCGAGGTGCTTTTTTCTCATTTTTTTCATATCTGCCTCTAAAATGATTTCATTGAAGTTTAAAGGTCATGTTTTGACCAAAACGGTATATTGTGGCCCCCTGTTCCCTTGAATTACAATGGAATGACCTTAAATTTGGTGTAGATAGGCATTAGATAGTTGGTAAAATGATCCAAGTAAAATTTTGGGCATAAACTACTTTAAAATGCTTAATTTCAGCGCTTTTCTGAGTTGAAATTGGTTTTCTTTCGGCTTCCTGCCGTGAACTCCAGTGACCCCAGAGCCCACACGTGCCAGGTGCCAGCGGTCTGGGGAGAGCGAGAGATAATTACTTTATGGACGCCAGCCAATCAGCGACGAGAAAGGCGAATGCTAGTTAATATTCATAAGCGGGGCCTTGCAATCCCGTATATACACAAACAGATGCATATTACAGCCTTACAGTGGCCATATGGCACCCTGTGCCGGGTTTGAAATTGTAGTTTGCGAGGATTTGGAGTTCAGACAGGGTCATTTGAGCGGTAGCGGACGGTACGCGTGCATTGAACGTTAGTGTCGATGAATTTACCAACATTCCGCATGGCACTATCAATCATTTTCGGCAGATTTGGACAAGGAAAATTGGACGGCTTGCGTTTAGTTTTGATAGGTAAGTTTGACAGTGGCGAGAATGCATGTATTTTTTCCCGAACAAATGTACGGTAGGTACTTCTAGTGTTGTTGTTGTTCTTTTTAGACGTAAACTTTGTACATTCAAATTGTAAGTAACTTTAAACTGCCAGAGTTTGAGCCCAATAAAACACTCTCAGTACCAGAGTATCACCACTGACCTCCGAAAAGAAACCCCCGAACAAAGTAGAAACACCTATCCTCCAGGTCTCGCACACTACGAGCAGGAAATTATAACACTCAGACAAGATTACGTGCGATGGCTGATTGCATACAAAGTAAAACAATTTAACAGTGGTATGCAGGGGCATATACTTAACAAAGAATTCGAAGGAAAATGAAATATATAGATAAAGCAAAATCAAATTAACTTGTTGGTCCTTGGATCTTTCAGAAAAGAAATGAAGCGACAGAGTGGTAAAATTCTTGTAAAATTTCGAGACGTCTCTGTTTATGTAATGGCTCATACAAAACAAGAAGAAGATTGAAGTTTTTAGCTTGAAAAAAAACAACAACACTCCTACTACACAGTACCTGCACCTGACAATTATTAAAACGTATGCCCTACTTGCTTAAAAAAAAGTTCACTGCAATAATAAATGTACCCACATCACAAGGAGATTATGACGGTACTTAGACCTAGTTATCGAAGTGGAAATTGTTGAATGGCGTCATGTAATTTCATGACGAAAATCTTCTGAATGGAAGATGCGTTTTTTTTCACTCTCGGAAAAATAGGAGCTGCCGCAATTCTAAAAACCAATCAGTTATGCATAGGCGCTCCTGTGGAAGATTATATTCTTCCATATGGGCCCGGGGCATATTGGGCAAGCTCTGTTTGACATGGAATCAATTCACAATATTAGTTCTCTTTTGGGGATAACTTACATTAAAATATTGCATTTTTGCGCAGGGGTGACTTGGAACAGTCCAATGTTGAGTGGGAATGGGTATGGCTGAAATATGCTGTATTTGCACCCAAGCAAATGTCGGCCTTTCTAGTTTAAAAAGCTTTCTTGTTTGACCTGTAACATCAGATTGTGTATTTCTGTACTGACTCCAGGTGGATGGTAGTGGGACACTGAAGGAACTGTTCCCCACGGGAAAACAGTTGGAACCACTGGTGACTAGGCTGTCGGAGGACCGGCTGGCGCTAGGTCGGGACGACATGACCATCTTCATTGACTCTGAGGGCCAGCCAACGCAGAAGTACGCCCTGACGTGGTCGGACATCCCAGTTGTTTTAGGTAGGACACACTTAAAGGGTATGCCATAACTTGAGACATTTCCTAACTTGAGAGATATTTTTTTACTGATCTCATTACGCATAAGTACTCTGTGTTTGTTGCCACTGACTATACTTATGAGACAGATAAATATATGTAGCCATTAACACAGCTGTCATTAAAAATGTACTTGCACATATTAATTTATCATTTCTTGGAGAAATAGTACTTCAGCAATAACAATGGTGGTGCAGAGGATTGTGCCCCAAAATATTTGACATGTACCAATTAAACAATTGCTATACAGATGTTATTAAAACAGAAAGCTTAATAGAAAAATTGGGCCTCCAAGTGTAATGTTTACTAGAGATTTTGCTGTAAGAACAAGCTAAGATATTTGAGTAGAATCCCATTCTTCTTTCTGTTTACTTTATTTAATTCATTACCGACTTCAAAGGTGGACAAAAATACAAAGTGTCCTAAGTTTGGGTACCCTGTCTACTAGGGCTGGGTATCGGTACAGCGTACCGGTACAAAACCGATTTTTCTCATTGGATCGGTCCAGAAAAACCGGACCTGAAAAAATTGGGTGGACCGGACGTTGGACCATTTAGAAAATTAAGAGATTATTTTGTCAGGCATTCACACGTTTTGGCGCTTGTAGGTGGAAGAAAATAACAAGAGTGAAGTAGAGTAGAGTTTATAGTCATTTCTACCAAGTTTTACAGCCAATCGTACAGGTGCAGTTAGCGTTGTAGGATTTTAAAACACCAGTGTAAGTCTCACACTCCACCAAACAGATTTCCTTGTAGTGAAATGGACCATTGGTATGAGTCATACTGAATCAGGTCCAGGTTCAGGTCCGGACCTGAACCGAACCTGGACCTGAATTTTCTGTACCGGCACCGAGCCCTACTGTCTACTGTACCATTAATATAAATTGACACTGCAAAACTACTTGCAACTTCAACAGGTTGCGATGCGCAATGTGAAAGATTCATGAACAACATGAAAGCATTTCTTGCTCAAATACATGTATGTTCTTGATATCGCTGTGTCAAAACGTCAATCATCAAAACGTCATCCATGAGTTTGAGCACTAAAAAAAGTGTCTGAAGTTAGAGCATCCCCTGTTATAAGGGGCATGTGCATAGAAATATTACTCCTAGAGTATTTTGCTATAATGCAAAAAACTAATTGTGTTATTTTGTGCTGATCACTTTAACAATATTTTTGTTTTTTTCTGATAGATCATGAGCCACCCTACATCATTGCAGTACTACCCAGGTCAGTCTAATCTGCATAAGATACTGTAAATGTATTCAAGTTCGCAGGGATTTATTTTACTGTAGTGGGAAAAAGGGCTTTTTGCGGTGGTTTTAAGTTCGCGGTAGCACCATGCTCTGTAGTCTCTTACTGCCTTTGAAAAATGTTTGCGGTGGTTTTAAGTTCACGGTGAATCGGCCACCACAAAAACCGGGAACATTAAACCATCGCGAAAGTTTCTGCATTTACAGTACTGGCATCTATTACCAGTACTGTACTTCAAGTGTTCATTTACCTTTTCTTAATCTTAGGCCATATTGATTCGATTATATGGATGACATCATTCGGGAAACCCCAAACTAATGGGTGTTTGTGAAAAAAAAGTTTGGCAAGAAAAAAATGTTCATGATGAAATCTAAGTGGTCTGAAGGTAAACACAGAGTATGGTATACTGAACGACAGATGCTTCATTTTTGTTCTTTGTATATCAAGACTTACATGTATTAAAGAATCCCAAAATCAAAGTGTAAACAAAAAAAACAAGTGAAAATGAAAGAATTGGTAAAGCTACAACATGTTGTGATGCTACCTTTAGGCACATCGAAGTGCGAACTGTGGAGCCCAGACTTCTGGTCCAGACTATGGAGTTACCCAGCAGACCAAGGTTCATCTGCAGTGGAAGGTCTGTTGGCTTCAGCTTACACATGGACATCACCAATCCCTCTTAAAGTCAGAAAGGAGCTCCCTAAGGAATGGTTCTTAAGATCAGTGTTTTTGGGAAAGGCTACTTAGTTTCCCACCCAAAGTGTATCTTATGTCTGAATGTCTTCATGTAACTCAAGTTGGCATTACCATCTTATACCACTGAGCCTTCAAAAACATATTTTCTTTAGCCTGAATGGGACTTAAAGCTGTCTGCAACCTTTCTGTGGTCATACAATCCCTGTAATGAAATCTTTGTTTTTCATCTAAGCTAAGTATTGACTCATTACGTTGGTTAGAAAGTTGTTTGTGTGGGTTGCAACTGGGACTGATCAATTAGATAATGTCAGGCTCAAATGGAACGGCACTAAGATGACTGTATGTCATTCTTTACAAGTATACTAAGGTGTAGGAAAACAAATGTTGTGTTTTCTGTTTTAGTCCTGAAAAAATTATGGTCGGTAGGTAGGTTTTTTCCCTTGCACTATTACAATACAGTTGAACAAAGTAAACTAAAATGCATGAGGACACTTGTCTTTCAATG